>NC_142584.1:80311522-80463037 GCF_965207765.1 Zootoca vivipara | reverse complement strand
GGAAACTGCAACATAAATATTTTTCTTTTGCTAGTGACTAGTAAAAAAAGAATGACATTTTGTTTCATGTTTGTCCATGTAGTGTCCTATTCGTCAGGATAACATAAGCTTGACAAATGAATTATAATTATTATTTAACCTATTTGTGCATTACTCCTGAAATAGAAGCAATATATATATTAGTTATCAAAGGGCCATTATTTCAGGGCTAAATGTGTAAAGAGTCTGATTGGATTGCAAGTGGGTGAACTTAATGGTAAACTTAAACTTAATGGGTAAACAGAATTGTAATTGGGTCTGTGGTTCCCAAGTCAAATCTATGGGCTCACTTTCAGACTGTCCTTTAATAGATAGTATGTGATTATTATCCAGCATTGCATTCTTTTACTTCAGCATCTCTATTCAACTTTGAAATAATAATAATAATAATAATAATAATAATAATAATAATTTATTATTTATACCCCGCCCATCTGGCCGGGTTCCCCCAGCCACTCATGATACCTTTAGACAATTCAGAAGCTAATAGTATTTGGAAATCAATATAGTACTGCATATACATTAAGGTCAATCACTCAGCTCCTTACACATGTTGGAGCTTGGATAGCCATAAAGACTTCTTTCAGTATCAGAGCTGAAAAGCCAAGCAGCAATGTCATCTGCAGTACCTGTTGTTGCAGGGCTACATGACACCTGCCTTCCCCACTCGGGTGCTTTCCAGATTTTCTGGACTATTTTTGACTATAGGTGGAGGGCTGGCTTTTTTTAATACTCTCTGATGTTAAGCTCAAGCAGACTCTGAGTGCTGTTGGATCCAGTCCTTACTTTGGTTGCGCTGTTATCACGCAGAGTTCCTGTCACTGGCTTAAGATGGTGCCCAGTTCCTGGATGTTGCTTAAATTTAATTTCCTAGATATCTTTAGGTCTCATTTGATTTTATTCTCTAATTCCTGCCAAACCACATCAACAGCTTACAGAGCTGAAAGAATGGGTATATTTTTGAATAAACAAATAAATGTAAAAACAAAAAAACAAAAAACCCAAGCAAACCAAACTCCCTGAACTAATTTGTCAAGGGGAAGTTTAAGCTAGAATCTCCTCCCTGACTTGCAGATCTGGTAGGTGTAGGATTTTTAAATATACTCTTTGATAGCCCCACCTGCAGCCTGAATTCATACAATCCAGTGACAGATGCATCATGTTGGGTGGCTGTTCTTTTTTGCCTCTTGATCAAACTGACTCTGGTGTGTTACAGGGTAGCCTACAAATTGTTGTTTACATAAGGTTGAACAGTAATTTTTCCCTAGGCTCTACTGAATAAAAAAACATATTTATTTAGCACTAAAATTATTTATGCAATACAGTATTCTCAATATTTTTTAACAGAGCACAATAAAAATGGTTTTTTCTCCTTACAGCAAAAAAAGCAGCCATAAAAAAATCAAATGCTTACATGTGTCCACTCTACAAGACAAGTGAGCGTAAAGGAACCCTTTCGACCACTGGGCATTCTACTAACTTTGTCATTGCATTAATGCTGTTAACTGATCAGCCAGTCCAGCACTGGATTAAGCGAGGGGTTGCTCTGCTGTGCCAGCTGGATGACTAATGTTGAAAAACACAGAATCAAAACATGACAAGACGGGGGGGATTTCTTCCCCTAAGTGAAGAACTTTGTTACTGATGAAGTTTGATCATTTGAACTTCTAAATTGATTGCAGTATTTTGCAATTAAAAATTAAATGTGATTGTTATTCCTTTGTAATGTTACCGATGTATTCTCCTGGTCTTTTGTAACAATATTGTCAGTTGCTAGGATCAAATAATGGTTTACTTAATGTATCAACAAGGTGTGTTGAGGCTGTTGAAGGATCACGTTCCTGTTGCTTACAGATGTTGGTTTTTTCCCTCTCAACTCTTAATATCCATTCAACTTGCCCAGGGCAGTAGTGTGGATTCAAAAGAAGTGGTGCAAGGCATCACATGAAAAGGAGAAAAAACAGGTGCACATGGTGCTATTCAGAATAATAGCACTAGCAATTGCCTAGCATCCTGGAAGAAGAGAGTTTATATAACCAGTGCCAGCTACCCACTAGTGAGCACCATCTGTGGTGCAGCATCTGCTTCCAGCAGCCAGTCACTCAAAGCTCAAGGAGAAACTATGGGGAGAGTCTCTCTCCCACCCAGATGGTGGAGAATGAATGGTAAACTAAAAGGTTGCAATGTGACATTGTACTGGCCAGGATTAGTTATGCCCACTCTGGCACAGTGAACGCAAAGATATGTAAATAAATTAGAACCTGTTGGAAATTTGTCCTAAGCGTTTGTCAAACTAAAGTTAAGCACATTTAAGTACTATTGATTTCAATGGTAATTGAGAACCCGTTTATCTTGCACTGAAATCAGTGGGACTTTAAAAATCCTCAAATTTGTGTGCATTATGTCCCCAGGTTTATGAAAAGTGTAGATAATAATATGTTGTCTGATATTTATCAGTTTTTAATGTATTGTGTTTTTGAAGCTGTTTTAATTACATTCCCATGCATTTAAGGTATTTCTGAATGGGTACCATTGAGAAATGTATTTCCTTTAGCAATTCTTGAATTGTGATGAAAAATGTCTGGCCTTCTGATCTTTTTTTTTTCACATGTCAAGTTCTTGTCTCTGAATTCTGTTAACCTTCGTGTAATCCTCATGGGGAAACTTGTGGGCATGCATAACAGAGTGTCTTATGGTCAGGTATTTATAGTAAGTTATTAATGGATATGGGCTATGCAAGAAGCAAAGGATCATTTTTCAATACATAAAACGTCACACTTCGTTTTAACATTTGCTTAGAGTGTGAAGTCTTCTCTGTTTCAAATGTGGAAGAAAGGTGAGGAGGATTTGTGCTTTTTATTAAATCTTTTTAATGAAATTCTAAAGGCAACAATAAAAACTTTAAATAGTATACATGTACTTCTGGCATTTTTAAAATCCTATTGCAACTGTAGTACCAAAAACCTCTACTTACCTGCATGCTTTGCTTTAAGCCAAAATTATTGATGGTAAAATGTTTGGTAGCTTAGTAGATAAATGTTTTCTGTTTCAAACCGCCTCTAGCCACCTGCTTAGTTTCAAAATGTTTGTAATACTTTTTCAAATATCCATTTGGTATCCATGAATAGTAGAAACCAGAACCATCTTACCATAGGGAGTGTTGCTTGAACAGTAATAGAGAATAACATTTCACCGTACTTGCAATATGCATGGCAAATATTAGTGCTTTCATAAAGTAACCAGATCTGTATAACAGATGTAAATACTTGTCTGTCAATAAGGAAAAGCTCTGAAGCTATATGTTGTTATACTTTATTTATGAAGTCAAATTCTGAGCAGTTTTACTCTGGATTTTTTTTGGGGGGGTTGTTAATGGGTACGATCCACTTTGTGTCCTACATGCCTTCCGGAGTACTTGAAGACATTGCAAATATGTCCACAACATCTAATGTTATGAGAGAGGCAGAAAAACTTTTCTCTATCCGCTTTCTCCATGCCATGCATAATTTTATAAGCTGCTATCATGTCACCTCTTACTCACCTTTTCTCTAAACTATAAAGTCCCAAATTCTGCAACCTTTCCTCGTAGGGGAGTTGCTCCAAGCTCCTGATCATTTTGATTGCGTTTTCTGAACATTTTTCAACTCTACAATGACCTTTTTGAGGTGGGGCAAGAACACAACAGCTGTATGTTCCCCAATAGTTAAACAAGTATTGAGCAAAGCAATAGTAAAGGTCAATACAGTAATAGATTTCTCAGCATCATGTCTGATGTGATCCCTTTTTTCCTAACATGGGAAAAATCTGATAGTGGGCAGGAAATCAAGTTGTTGCTTTTTTAAAAAGAGATCAATTGAGACTTTTAAGTTAAGGCATCTCTGCTTTAGTTTCAGCCCTATTTGTTTCTAATTCTATATATTTATTTCCACATATATAGCTATTAATGTTTCTGGAAGTGCAGAAGAAATAAAAGAATTAGAAATCGTCTTTGCAGCATAGAACAGCTATTTGATCCTACTTGTTTTCCGAGATATGTGGTTTTAGCATGTACAATACTACAGATATATATGATGATGATGTTGATGATGACATTCCAACTCAGTATGTCATTCAGCAAAGTTTGCAGGACATTCATAAGAGTGAGAAAGAGGCTACAGCAAAAAATGACAGGTATGTATGTCCTTCTAGATATTGTAGAACCTTTTGAATGTGCAGCTTCAAATCATAGCACTGGATGACAGCACTGGTGTAGCCAAGGGGAGGCAGGGGGCAGATGCTCCCCCTAAATCCATCAAAATCAATACAAATCAATACAAATCTGAG
The DNA here is from genome assembly GCF_965207765.1 of Zootoca vivipara. Taxonomy (NCBI): domain Eukaryota; kingdom Metazoa; phylum Chordata; class Lepidosauria; order Squamata; family Lacertidae; genus Zootoca; species Zootoca vivipara. The sequence continues at coordinate 80,458,675 of NC_142584.1, read as the reverse complement.
GTTCTGCCCCCCTAACAAATGTCTGCCTACCTGTCCCACCTAACACAAATATTGACTACACCCATGCTGGAGGCTATAAACTCTTTCAATAGTGTTGTTATCGTGACATTCAATGATTTTGCATAATAGTGTTGTGTCAATTTTATGTATTTGTTTCTGTGTGAGTGGTTATCATGATATATGTTATGACTAGTGAAGAACATAGTCATTTTAGTAATGATTCATCGAAAGTGAAGCATTGTACATTCATTAGCCACACTTTTACGGTCCCTTTCCTCAGAAGATTCAGAAGTCTTGTTCACCTGTTGCACTGGACACAGAGACACGCTGTCTCCACACAGCATCATTATCAGTTAATTAAGTTTCTCCTGACTTTCCTCTCAAAGTTGCCCAGGGTGGCAAACAACAAGGTAGTAAAATAAAACATTTTTCTTTTAAGTATTTAAAAGATTTAGAAACAATCCCATACAGATCCTCATAGCTTAAGCTGCAAGATGTCTAATGCTATGGGATGCCACCAGAGAAGGAGAGAGAGAGAGAATTTTATGGCTGGCAGTTGCATTAATGATGAATCCTATATTCTCCCAAAGTATGTCCACTACTGAATGCTGCCATCAAAGGTGCCATTGTGCCACACAGTTCTGAACCACCTGTCAGAATTCTGGTTACAGAGACACCACTTATTAATCCTATTTATTTCAGTGGGAGAATTAAGCCCCCCAGATGATCTATGCTGTTGCAGCTCTTTAAGACAGGGGTCAGCAAACTTTTTTCCGCAGGGGGCCAGTCCACTGTCCCTCAGACCTTGTAGCCCCAGTGGCTGCTTACCTATGTCTTGTGAGCGGCAGGGGCTGGCAGCGGCAGCGGAGGGACAATGAGCGGCGCGTGAAAGGGCTCCGAAGAGGGATTGCTTAAAATGGTGGCTGCTCGAGCGCTGCTGCTGCTGCTGCTGCTGCTGCTGGCACCAACAAAGCCTAGCCTGCTTCCTCCTCTAGGCATGGCGGGGAGAAGCCAGGAGGAGGGAGGGAGGAGGCAGTGCTGCCACTGCCATGTGAGGGAGAAGAAAAGAATGCATACGTGCACTGGTGATCCACGCTGCGATTCCTAGACCATCCGTGGGCCAGATCCAGAAGGCAATTGGGCCTGATCCAGCCCGTGGGCCTTAGTTTGCCTACCCATGCTTTTAAGATATCTGAATCGGAGACCTACAGGGAACCATGAGTGCAATTGAATGTCACACTATTATGAATGTTTTGTCTGCACAAACATTGCCGCTTGCCAGATTGAACAATCTCCTCCCCCAGATTGGCAAAGGCTGCTTGAGTCTCAACATACTTTGGCTGACTTGCCTGCAGCGTTCAGTAGCTCTTGGAAAGCACTGACCATAGGCCATTGTTGAGCTTTAGGGGATGAAATATTTACACTTTTTCTTTTAATTTGCAAGCAGATACACTTCTGTGTAGGGACCCAGGTGGCGCTGTGGGTTAAACCACTGAGCCTAGGGCTTGCTGATCAGAAGGTTGGCGGTTCTAATCCCTGTGACGGGGTGAGCTCCCGTTGCTCGGTCCCAGCTCCTGCCAACCTAGCAGTTCAAAAGCACATCAAAAATGCAAATAGATAAATAGGAACCGCTACAGCGGGAAGGTAAATGGCGTTTCCATGTGCTGCTCTGGTTTGCCAGAAGTGGCTTAGTCATGCTGGCCACATGACCTGGAAGCTGTACGCCGGCTCCCTCGGCCAGTAAAGCGAGATGAGCGCGCAACCCCAGAGTCGGTCACGACTGGACCTAATGGTCAGGGGTCCCTTTACCTTTACACTTCTGTGTGGCTAATAAGTCCCCTAAATGTGCAGATATCATTACCTTATTTTTAGTGATCTTGCTTTATTTCTAAACTGATAACTGACCATCCGAGCACAGTATTAGGGGGAATGATTCAACAAAAAACAACAGAAGAAACTGAGCCAGATCCAAACGCCTAGAGGGTGAAAAACAAACATATTAAATGTCTATTTGGAGTGATAACAAGTGAGCATTCTTTTCATGTTTGGGGGAGAAATATCCTGAAGGAGCAATGCTAGGAGACTGTGCAACAAGAGGGAGAAATGAATAGTTTTGGCTGATTTAAATTATTATTTTTGTTGTCTTTCAGCTTTAATTTTGCTACAAGTACAGATTATAGGAAGATCATCACTGCCATTCGGACAGTTAAGTATCTGCTTTGACTTCTTTGGGAAATTAAGTGGGAATCCGACACAAAGAGGAGTACTTGATTTTCTTGATCTTGCAGAGGCTTTTAAAGAGCTGGATTCATTAACTGATAATGAACCATCAAGTGATGTACATGGATGTGTGCAGTGCTTTTTTTCTAAAAAAAATGTTTAGGGGTGCTCTCATTTTGACTCAAGAAAACCACCATTTTATAGTTCAAATCAGGAAAAATAAATACAGTAAATACAGTACAATGAAACTGACCAATCACTGCATTTCACACATTTAACATTTGTGTCCGTCTGAGACTCAGGAAACACCGTGACAGGAAATGAGGCTGCCATCGGGGGTAGCAGTGGAACTGATGATTCATCATGGTAGAGAAGAAACTAAAAATAAAAAAAAATAGTTTCTTCCCCCATTAGATTCACAAAATGTTTAGGGGTATGCATACCCCTGTGTCACCCCAGAAAAAAAAGCACTGGGTGTGTGAAACTTCCCCTTTCACCATTTTAATTAGAGTTCATTAGGGTTAACAATGCTCATAAGTATCTTTGGACTTAAAAAGCATGATGGGTGCATTATTGTGAGCTCTTTCACCCCTAACAGGTGAAGAAGAGGCTTTGCTTAAGTTAATGAGGTGTGGCTCTGCTTTTCGGGAAGCAGACCAGCAAGGGTGCCTTCCTTTACATGAAGCTGCAGCACAACCCAACAAGAATATTCTAGAAATAACTCTCAAAGGTAGAAGGACCTCCCCCCAGCTTTGTTCTCAAGTCAGCTTTGTATGCTCACTTGGTGCCAAAACCATGTGTCTCCTGATTATCTTTCAGCTTCACACCCCGTGGTGTGGCAACTGACAAACCTGAAAGGGGAAACACCTCTGTTTGTAGCAGTGGACAAATGTCTTGAGAAAAATGTCAAATTTCTCCTCATCAATGGTTTTAATCCTGATGTGAAGAATGAAGAAGGAGATTCTGCTTTAATTATTGGTAAATCAAATTGCACAGTTTGATGTAGTGATTTTTGTGTGTGCTTTTTTGTGTTTTTTTAAAATAATGTGAGTGTATCAAACCTTTTTCTCATTTTGAGAAAGACCCCGGGGACAATTGTCTATTTCAGTGCTGGTCAAATTGCAGACCTGAATTTGACTCATTTCATTAACCCTAACCCTAACCTTTTCCCCTCTCTGAGCCATGCTGGGACTAGGGGAGGAGGCCAAGCTCTAGACCAGGCATCCCCAAACTGCGGCCCTCCAAATGTTTTGACCTACAACTCCCATGTTTCCTAGCTAACAGGACCAGTAGTTGGGGAAGATGGGAATTGTAGTCCAAAACATCTGGAGGGCCGAAGTTTGGGGATGCCTGCTCTAGACAGCAGTGGCAGGGTTGAGGTTTGTGACTGAGGGACAGCACTCGAATCACCTTGCCCTTTCTTATTTCTCCTTTTGTTTGCAGGGCATCTAGGTGTGCTGCAAAGCTCTGTGCCATGGAGACCCAGCCATACACCATTTTAAGTTGCCCAGAGGCCCTCTCTACCTTTATGAAAGGGCATGCTTTGGATAGGAAGCTGCCATTATCCCACACAGTATCGTCAACACTGAGTCACTCACCAGGGTTTCAGGAAGGAATCTTTCCCAGCCCCACGTGGAGGTGCCAGAGATTGAACCTGGGACCTTTTACAAATAAAAGCATGTGCTTCTCCCCATACCTTGATCGGCTATGATCGAGGGACACCTGCTGCTTCCCTCTTTGATTGCACCCCATTCAAAGGGAGGCCCACCATGAATGGGAAGGAGTTTGGGAGGAGTTTCTTCAATATCTGGAAAACCCTGCAAAAGTAGCACAAGACTGTCAATATTAGTTGCATTTTGCTAAATTTGGGACTGAACACCAAGTCTGATTCTAAATTTAGCCCCTCGCAGTGCTACGTGACCTTTATTGCTGCATATAAATAGCACGAGGCAGCCAAGCAATGGTTTCTCCCGTCTTGGTTTCACAAGAGAGGGGAGCTTTTGGATTTGATGTCTTTTTAATTAACCGTGTAAAATGCTGCTCTTTCTTAACATTTTACAGCAATTAAACACGATTCGTACGAAATTGTCTCCTTGCTGTTACAATTTGGTGCCGATGTCAATCTCCAGTGTGTCAACAAGAGGACAGCTTTACATGAGGCGGCCAGGCTAGGCTTCAAAAACATGGTGGAGCTTCTGCTTTGGTCTAAAGCCGATCCGGATCCACGGAGTGCATATGGACTCACCCCTCTAGCACTGGCAGCGCAGAATGGGCATACAGAAATTCTGGAAATTCTATTGCGTAAAGGTGAGGATTTTTATACAATTACTTGGAAGTTCAGTGGTGCACCTAAAGCTAGTTTTTCTGGTAATTGCCAAAGCAGTTCTGTGATAGAATGCTGTTCTAAGGGAACACAGGTATAGAATTTAAAATACTCTGTATGGAGTGGATGGCAGAGATTTTTGTCCAGGCATATACGTATATATTTTCTCTCTCGGTCTTTGAATGCTCATTCATAGCAGCCAACCCATAATGATCTGTTGATAGCAAATCTGAAGGAGCAAATGCTGATGGAGAGGTGTATACACTGGAAATTTTGCAAAACTTTGCTGGGTGAGCAAAGTAAGAAAGACCTTTGCTTAAATGTGCTCGTTCAGCATTCTCAGTTGGTATGTCTGGCGAGCATCTCCAAAACACATTTATGTTTTGTGTTCATGGATACCCTGTTTCTCATATTTTAAGGCATCCCCATAAAATAAGCCATAGCAGGATTTTTAAGCATTCAAGGAATATAAGCCATACCCCGAAAATAAGACATAGTGATAGGAGCAGCAGCAATGCCGGCTGCGGCAGGAGGAGGAGGAAAAAAATAAGACATCCCTTGAAAATAAGCATAGTGTGTTTTTTTGAGGAAAAAATAAATATAAGACGTGTCTTATAATATGAGAAACACGGTACCAATTCAGCTACTACAAAAAAGAAGCCAAGAGACGTAAAACGTAAGGTAGATATTACATCACAGTGAGAATTTAAACATTGGAATGAAACACAGTGTATATATTCAGGGCCACTGTGGCTCCCGAGTGTGGGAATTTTGTAGACAGCCCATTCTGAGTATGATTGCATTTGCATTGAAAGAGGAGGTTTCTAGTTTGGGGATACTAATGGCAAGTTTATTCTTTAGCTCCATCATACTTTAAGAACACAGATGTAAGCCATAAAGGACAAAGAAAGGATGGATAAGGTTTTAGAGGCATCAGGAAGCAGAATGGGAACTGAGACTGTAGTAGCAATTTGATGTGTGTGTGGAGGTGCAAAAAGAGATCTGCTGGTTTGTGAATGTGTTAAGTCATTTTTGCCTACAAGAGCCCTTTATTCAGGACTGGTCCTGTTGCAGTGTAATACTGATCCCATATCTCAAAGTTGTTGCAAAAAACCCCAACTTATTCCAGCACAAGTCTTTCTGGAAGAACTAGTATTCACATTATAGCAGTCTGGGGTGCTATAATGAGGGTGCTAATTACTATTGCATTAAATCTCTGTTGCTCTTCCTCCCTTAGGTGCCAATGTTCTTTCCCAGGCATCTGATTGTGCATCCATATTATTTGAAGCTGCTGGAGGAGGAAATCCCGATTGTGTCTCTCTTCTACTAGAGTATGGAGCTGATGCTAATGTACCAAAGCATTCAGGTCACCTGCCCATTCACAGAGCTGCTTATAGAGGACACCTCTTGTGAGTTATGAAAGCCAACAGGTTATACAATTGGGATGGAGGTGGGTGGGTGGGGTTAGTGGAGTTAGTCATATGCCCACGGCATGTCAACACTGCCTTCCAGGTTGGCTCTCTCCCAAAAGCTGCCTTGTGACATAACTATTTGCAGATGAGCAGGGCAATAATTTATCATATACACATCTGCAAGTTTGATGTAAACAACCTGATCAAAAGAGGAAATTATGGTGATAATGGTGATGATGATGATGATAATAATAATTAATTACTAATTACTAATTTTATTATTTATACCCCAGCCACTCTTGGCAGCTTACAGCATATATAGTAATATGCCAAACATTAAAAACTTCCTGATACAGGGCTGCCTTCAGATGTCTTCTAAAAGTTATGTAGTTCTGAAGGGAGAATGTTCCACAGGGAGAGTGCCACTACCGAGAAGGCCATTTGCCTGGTTCCCTGTAACTTCTCTTCTTGCAGTGACCCTCGGAGCTGGACCTCCGTGTCCTGGCTGAGCAATGGAGGTGGAGACGCTCCTTTAGGTATACTGGGCCAAGGCCGTTTAGGGCTTTAAAGGTCAGCACCAGCACTTTGATTTGGGCTCAAAAATGTACTGTACTGGGAGCCAGTAAAGATACTTTAGAACCGGTGTTATATGGTCTCAGCAGCCACTCCCAGTCACCAATCTAGCTGCCGCATTCTGGATTAGTTGTAGTTTCCAAGTCACCTTCAAAGGTAGCCCCACGTAGAGCGCATTGCAGTAGTCCAAGCAGGAGATAACCAGAGCATGCACTGCTCTGGTGAGATAGTTCATGGGCAGGTAGTGTCTCTGTGCAGTTCTCCATACAGGTTCTGCACTTGCATAGAACCCTTGTACAGAAGCTTCTAGGGCTAACTCAGTAAGTGTTTTGGGTGCAAAGGTCCACCAATTCAACTGTAGTGCATTCCTGAGCAGACAAGATCAGCAACTTCCCACTAATTTCTTTTCTTACCACCAATACCACAGCAACATTTGGACCTTTCTCTTTTCCTTGTAGCTACAAACTAAACCAACCTCCCCCTCTTTTTCATATATTTCCTCAATTTGCAGTTTTATTTTGGATATATTTATGCATTTTCTTTTTCCTCTTGGAATCTTTGTCTGCCCATGTGCCTATGGCACCATGTTACATCTTTTGAAAAGTGCTGAAGTTATAGGGACAAACTCCCAACACATGCAGCTACAACCTCTCCTCTTTTGCCTGAGTGAGGAGCAACAAATGACCTATTCTCCCCATTGTCAAAAATTCATCAAGCTGGAGCTTTCTCGAAGAATATTTTGATTATATTTGTTTTGCTCCCTAGAGTTGTACAGATCTTGGTTCCAGTGACAGACAGTGCTGCCATCAAGGAGAGTGGGATCAGTCCAGTTCACTCTGCAGCTGCAGGCGGACATCCTCAGTGCCTTGAGTTCCTTCTCAAATCTGGATTTGATGCCAATTTTATGTTGCATCAGAGAATTCGCAAAGGCTATGACGATGAGAGGAGGTCAGCCTTGTATTTTGCTGTCTCTAATGGGGATATTGACTCCGTTCAGTTGCTCCTGGATGCTGGAGCCCTACCAAACCAAGACCCAGTTAACTGTCTCCAGCTGGCCTTGAGAATGGGCAACTACGAGCTCATTGGAATCCTGCTTCGCCATGGGGCCAATGTGAACTATTTCTGTAGGGTTAATACAACACATTTCCCATCAGCTCTGCAGTACACGTTGAAAGATGAAGTAATGTTAAGGATGTTGCTGAATTATGGGTACAATGTTCACCGCTGCTTCGATTGTCCTCATGGAGCCAGTGTGCATTCCCAGTACATATTTGAAGGGTGGACCTCAACTGTTATCAAAGACACAATGGTGAGTGCTTCTGATGGGAGGGAGGACTGCTTACATATGCACCATATTCTGATTTGCCCCTACAACACCCATCAGGCTATTTCCCCCCAGCTGGGCTCCAGAACTGTGATTCTGCATATGAGTGGGAAGTTTTTTTTAAAAAAAACAACAACTGGATATTGACACAGTGGAAGAAATAAGCACCCTGTGTATTAGCATTTCAAGGCAAATAGGGAGCCTTATATATGGGACTGTGAAATCAAATGCTACCCTTAAGATGACACTCCTTAGAGTAAATGGCTAGTACTTGGTTATCCTGTTTGCAAACGGTGTTATTTTTTCTTCTAAACTGAATTTGCTGTATGGCTTCGCTGCTGTTTTGGCCTAGGGCTTTACTGGGTTGAGTCCTCTGAGAGACTTTAATAATGCAAAATGCTGAATGAACTGGTCTCAAATGCTCTATTTCTCTCTCTCAGTTCTGTGAGGTGGTAACAGTAGCGTGGTTAAAGCACCTGTCTGGGAAAGTGGTGCGTGTGATGCTAGATTATGTTGATCATGTCAAGATCTGCTCTAAGCTTCAAGTTGTACTTCAAGAACAGAAACTCTGGCCAGAAATCCACGAAATTTTGAGTAAGTGTCAAATACATTTTAGCACCTCCAGAAATGTGATATTCAGATACGAAGAGCGGCGTGTGTTGTAGCTCTCCAATTACCAGTTGCATCACATTTGAGGGTGCAAACTGTAGTCCCTGCAAGGGCCTCCCAGAATCCCTAGATCAGACTTATTCTTCCAACATTCAAGGCATAGGAGCTCCAACACTGGAGCCTCCCTTTCTGCAGCAACCTTGGTCCAACCAATGTCAGTGCTCTGATCCCAGCAGCCTCCAAAGGGATGTGGCAGGCAGTGGTTGGAGTCAATGGGAGGAAATGCCACATGTAATCGCAAGGTTGGGTAGGGATGTAGCAGTGCAACATTTGTATTTCATTCACCACCACCCTTAGAAGCTTAAAATATCATTAAAACAATTGCTGGATATGGGTACAAAGATCCGACAGGTTTGGTTTGGTAAATGTGACTCAAAGCCACAATACTCAATGTAATTGTTGTGGATCATACTGACATCACCCATGTCTCTATGAAGTCACCTGGACTGCCTGTAATAAACCCTTCACTGTATTGTAAGGAGATGCAGACATATACACTTGTGACTTCTGGATAGAAGATGACTTGTCAGCATGGTGCACATGTCAAGGTAAGCTGGAAGCAAATTGTGGTTAAGGAGGAAAGAGCTTAACCACAATCTTGCATTCATGTCACTTTAAGCCAAACCTTTGCTTAGCTGCTGCACTACACTAAGCTAAAAAGACCAGGGAGGATCAGAAGTGCTGTGATCTTCTTCTCAGCAGCCACCAAGTTCATGTTAAGCCATGGTTTGGCTTAGCGTTATGTGCAAATGTTGACACTGTGGACCAACAAGCTCTCCAACTTACTGAGCAGAGCAGAAAAATCCTAAGGGTGCATCATTTCTAAGCCCCTTTGTGCCAGCCACAACAAAAAGAGTGGATATGGGGTGATTTTTGTTTTCTATCTTGCCTATTTGGCTTTAAAGGGGGGATCCTTCCACTGGAAGGAAAATAACTTTGCAAGTTCCCAGGTTGACACACTTTTTTGGCCTATCTGGGGGGGGGGGACAAGGGGGCTTGGGACCCAGCAAATCCAAAATATCCCCAGCACACTCCCAACGGATCACCAATGAGTGATACAGTAAGGTGTGTATTCAAATGCTGAGTGCATGGTTTATATCCTACTCAGCACACTGTGTACTTGCAAGAGTCAAGCCACAATGGGATGGCTGAGCTGACACCTGCTTTTCTGCCTTGATTGATCAAGTTACAGGTAGGTAGCCGTGTTGGTCTGGGTCGAAGTAAAATAAAAAAATTCCTTCAGTAGCACCTTAAAGACCAACTAAGTTTTTATTTTGGTATGAGCTTTCATGTGCATGCACACTTCTTCAGATACAGTGAAATAGAAGTCCCCAGGCACTTATGTAGAGAAGGGGTGGGGAGGGGGTGGGGATGGGGAGGGGAGGGGGGATCACTCAGAAGGGTGGTGGAAGTGGGTGATTGACTGACTCAACAGCTATCAGTCAGTCAATCACCCACTTCAATCACCCACTTCAATCACCCAGTCAATCACCCAATCAACAGCTATCAGTCAGTCAATCACCCACTTCCACCACCCTTCTGAGTGATCCCCCCTCCCCTCCCCTCCCCATCCCCACCCCTTCTCTACATAAGTGCCTGGGGACTTCTATTTCACTGTATCTGAAGAAGTGTGCATGCACACGAAAGCTCATACCAAAATAAAAACTTAGTTGGTCTTTAAGGTGCTACTGAAGGAATTTTTTTATTTTGATTGATCAAGACACTGGGCCAGTTGTCACAGCTCACAATTTGCAAAGCTTACACTAGGACAGAGGCTACACATGACCAAAAAAAGCTTGTTGTAATAAAAGTATTAGCCTTTGTTATTTCACACTTTGCAGTGTTCAAAGTGTTTCCTGTTACTTCTCAATTCGGCCTAAGAGCTTTTTCCTATCCATGCAGAACAATATATTTACTCAAGTGTAATTCACACTGGGTTCAATGGCCCTTAATCCTCAGTAAGTATGCATAGGTTTGCAGTTTGAGAGTATTACAGTTCTTCCTATCTTGAAAGCCATTTATCTCATCAGATGTACTTAACTCTGGGAAGCAAATAAGTCACTCCTTTTTGAAAAATAGGAAAGGCAGTGATTTATGCAAGGTCATGCTTATAGATATCATTGGCTGTCCTGTGACTTAATCCCAGGTACCCACTCCCTCCAGATCAAAAAGTTTCAAAATCAGGCCTAAAGATGAATGCATATTCTCTCCTCCTCCTCCAGCAAACACCCGTTCTCTGCAACATCTTTGTCGTCTGAAAATCCGCAAGTGCTTAGGACGTTTGCGTCTACGCTGCCCTGTCTTCCTTACATTTCTGCGATTACCAAACCGTTTGAAAGACTATATTCTCTATAAGGAATATGATCTCTATGGACAAGGAAACCTGAAAGGAATTTACTAATGCAGGTATATATAGTTGTATTTGGAGGGGGTCCTATACGTAATTCTGTGCATGTTTAAGTTGTCGCTATTAGAGTCCTTCTGTTTGTGAAAGTGTTGATTTAGCCCAAGTGTGTGGCAGCACAGAGACCACAAAGTAGGAAGCATAAGTAATGCAAAGTACTGCAATTTCTTCCCCTTTTACATCTCTGGATGTCAAACATCCCCGGGTGTAGACACTGATCTGCTCATTCTTTGCAAATTACATATAAAGCAGATGGAATAATAATTATTATTATTACTACTATTATTATTAATACCCTGCCCATCTGGCTGGGTTTCCCCAGCCACTCTGGGCGGCTTCCAACAAAATATTAAAATACAATAGTCCGTCAAACATTAAAAGCTTCCCTAAACATAGGGAAATATAACCCCAGTCACAACAGGAGGGACATGGTTTCGGCTTCTTTAATCCAGGGGTTCCCAACAAAATTTTCGCAAGGACCCCTCATTGAGCCGCTATTGTGACAAGGACCCCCATTAATTCCTAATCCTAAAATTAAAAAGTGAGAGCCAAATTAAGAGTCTTTTTATATTTTATATTTATACGTTTTTTACAGTTACAACAGAGTACTCCATCAGTATACAGTTAGTTTTAATTTTCAGTTCTTAATGAGATGAACCACTTTTTAACCAACGGTCCATTTTTAACTACGCGAACTGTAGCTTCCGCGAAAAACAACGCTTTGTTTACAAACACTACTGTTTTGCAAACAGGCAGCGCGCGCCAGGGTGGTGGGAGGGGAATGGAGAAGACAGGGTACCTGCGCAGTAGCACACAAATGAAGCCGACGCGCGCAAAGCATCTTGGGGAGGTGAGCGTTAGTAGAATGCGCGCGCTGCCTCTTTGCAAAACAGTAGTGTTTGTAAAGAACCACCTAACGGCATACAGCAGAACTACTGCCTCTATCTAATTCTAGTTTTGTGCTAGACTCTGCTCATGCAGGAAGCGGCCAAAACAAAAAATCTGTTATCATACGAAATATATTTAATATATTTTTTATTCTAATAGCATCTTGCGGACCCCTCTGGCATAGCTCGCGGACCCCTGGGGGTCCGCGGACCACCTGTTGGGAACCACTGCTCTAATCTAACCACACTAAAATAAAATAAAACAAAAATTATATATGAGCTCTTACAAATGATAAGCACATGTTCGTTGTTCTATTGAAAATAAAGAAAGACATTATTCCAACTGTTAACTTTTTTATTAAGTACAATAAATGATCTCTGACTATATTAAATATATGAATAAGGTTCCTGAATGACTGACAAACTTAAAATACATTTGACAAAATTTCAGGATCTTTTTAATTTTTTTGGATAACATGATGACGGTGATGACCTTTTAGGGAGCAATTGCAAACAAAATATATTTTACATAATCATTACAGAAAACCATCTTCTAAAATTGACTGGACTTTGCCAAGGTCCTTCCCAGATAGGTTTATTAGTATCTAGCTTTCAGTCTGCAGTTGACAATACCAACTTGACAATCACTGGGTATTATTAACAAGTATTCAGGGAAACTGTATTAGATTCTTAAAACATTGCAAAAAATCACAATCACTAGAACAGGACCAAACCATTACATTACTGTAAGAATTTGACCATCCACTACATTATAAAAGTTACCCATAATAATTATACAAGCAGCTTTGCTTGCATATAAACCTCACTATAGATCACTGTTCCTTCAGTTGTGTGCTGGTTTATTCTTTCTACCAGCTTAGAGTACATGATCTTAGTCTACTGGTTGCAAATTCAATTTTGCCAAGCGAGGAGTACTCGCATAAGGATCTTTAAAAAAAGAGATGTCCAGAAATAGGAATTTAAAAAATTGATCTTCACCAAACTTGGGTGTTAGCGCTTTTTTTTTTTTGGCAGAGAACACAAGTGAGAATGCTGATATGATTTTTTAAAAACCTCAGATTTACATGCAAACAAAAGGAATGCATTTCAATTACAGCATGTTAGGGAAGAGAGGGACATGCAAAAATATTTTTTCACTTTGTTATATTTCTGGTTATCACAGAAAAGCACATCTTAGGAAGCTCACTTCTCACAAACATTTAATAATCTTCCTATCTTCCATTTTGGCCTTGAAACATTGATCATTCTAGTTTACAAAACTGAAGTATAAAAGATATAATAAAGTAATTGTGCTGACTGTGGAGTTTAGCTGTTCTGCTCCTTGACAGCACAAGCCTATGCCTTTTTACTCAGAATTAAGTCCCACTGAAATGTGGTGGCTTACTCAAAGACATAATCTGACAATGGGGGGTGGAACTGTTTCACTCTTTATTTCAAAAATAAAAGGGAAAGTTTGCTTCTTGACATTATCTTACACACTAGAATCTTCCAATATGAAGATGTTCTGGATAGGAAACCTCATTTTTAACATACAATTTGAAGTGTGGCACAGGCGAGTTATGCACCATGAACATACCGACTAAATTGCCAGATTTTAGATACAGCCATCATATCCAATAGTAAAACTAATGCAAGAAATAAAATGAATTTGCACACAGTGAGCAGATTTTTTTTCCATGCCAGCTAGCATCCAAAGGCAAGAAATGCATAAAAATTCAAGCAACTAGGTTGCTGTGCTCTTTATCCTGGCCAGTCCAGTTCCTGCCTTTTGCCCAGCCAATTGTGCTCTTGTGCTTTGTTTCTCAAAAATTGTAAAAAATAAAATACAATGGTCAGTAATGTGTGTGTCTGTGTGTGTGTGTGTGTTTTTGCCCACTATCCATCTCTAGAAGCAGAACCAGTGGATGTGCTCCCAGTTCCATGGCTGAAGGATCTTATGCATGCTTCCCCTCTCCCCAAATATTCCTCACTGCTTGCACTCTGTAAGCTCCAGGAAAAGGCACAACCAATTCTTGTGGCCCCATACTGGCCTGGACATGTGTGATTCTCAGGAGTGCTTCATTTAATTGGTGTCACACCCTTGGGCCTTGCCACCTCAGCCAGATCTACTGTTACAGGACCCAGTATTACAACAAGAATCAGGGCGGTTGAGGCACACAGCATGGTGCTTGAGCAGCAATGTTTAAGTCAGCTCAGTGATTACTGACACTAAATGACATCTCAATGTGGAACCAATTGTGGAACCTTCAGAAAATTCTTTTGGCTTTACAGCATCCTCCTATTGAGTCACTGAAGTCTATGCCTCTCCTGCTCCTGTCCTTCCAGGTAGTGTTCTTAGTTGCAATCACATTGGTTTCAGAGTTAAGTGCTCTTTCTTTAGCAAGATATCTGTGCTTTTTCATAAGGACAGTGTGATATAAAGAGTTGTTCCTTCTTTTGTGCCAAAGGTTAACACTAGCTTCCATTGCCAATAAGAGTTAGTCCTGTCAACTTTTTGCCTTGATCTTGTCCATTTCCTTGGTGTGAGAAAGGCAATAATGTACCCCTTTAATGCCCTCCTCACATCAACAGAATGATAGTCTTTAGACCAAGCATCCCCAAACTTTGGCCCTCCAGATGTTTTGGACTACAATTCCCATCTTCCCCGACCACTGGTCCTGTTAGCTAGGGATCATGGGAGTTGTAGGCCAAAACATCTGGAGGGCCGCAGTTTGGGGATGCCTTCTTTAGACAAACAAAGCCTCTTTTGTGTATTTTCATCCTACAACCTTTAGTGCCATCAGCTATCATAGCATATTGGCTTATAACAACATTTGTTTTATCCTATGAAGCATTAAAGTTACCTGTACCAAGGAACATTATGGTTCATTTAAGTAGATTTAAGACAACCACAGCAGCCTTCCCTACAAATGAATCTATTTTGAGACCTAAGTGATGGGTTGATCTTTACCAAATATAATCACAAAGCATTATTAAATTGTTACTAATGTCTTAGGAAACATGTGATATGTCTTGAAGACCTAGACAGTATGCTTTCCCCACCTTAATATCGCCTGCTTTTGTGCATCCCGCTTGCTGGACTATCTTTCAAGAAGGCGGCACTGTTGATCTCACCTGAAACATGTCTCCTTGATGATAGTCCATCAAGGCACCCGATTATATGTTGGGGTAAGGGCAGCTGTCAGTCAGCATTATCTTCAAATGAATTTTCTTTTAATGTATTGTTATCTGTAACTTGTAATTTTTTTACAATTTCTACTTTTTAACATGTTCTTCAAATTTTATGTTTATTTCTGTTCGATATATAACTGTGATGGGGAAGTAGGTATGGTAGCAATGCAGATTGTGTTACAGTGGTACCTCTGTTCTCAAACACCTTTGAAGTTGAACATTTCAGAACTCGAATGCCGAAAACCCAGAAGTAAATGCCTCGGTTTTTGAACGTACCTTGGAACTTGAACAGAAAACGCAGCTTCTGTTTTTGAGTTTTCCGTATTGAGGCTTGCGTTTTGAGGCTTCTGCTTTCAGTTTTCGAACATTTTGGAACTCGAACAGACTTCTGGAATGGATTATGTTAGAAAACCAAGGTACCACTGTATTTCTATTTTCATGTATCTTTGTGTCCTGGTCATGTCGTAAAAGAGGCTGGCTAGGACAGAATGGGCAGAGTAACCTACTTTCTTGAATTTGATGCATTTCCTGCATTTCTCACTTGAGGGATAATTACCCAAGAGAAAAATCTTTCAGGTAAGACCAGTGGCCCCTTTTCTAGCAAGTTGTGGGACATATACACAGTACATAAACCAAAGACTTGCAAATTCATAGTTTCAGGTCTATAGTGCATGTCTAGACTTGGTCAATGGGAATACCACAAATTCAATATGGGAACAATTGACAGGTTTCAGTTCCACAAAGAGCATTAAGCCCTTGAAATCAGTATTTAACAGGAAGAAAATAAAAAATAACTGGTTATATGAGAAAATTTGGTATTATACACATTATAATACATTAACATACATGTATACACAAACATATACATATCCAAATTGCAGATGACAACTGCTAGAGGTTAGCTTGAAACATGAGAACAAAGTGACTCACCTGTCAGGTGAAGTGAACTGGTTATATCAGATTTTATATTCTCTGGGAGCACTGTTAAATATGGCTTTAAGTGCTCAAGTGGTATAATTTAATATAGATTTGCCAACTGAGCTGCCCAAAAATACGAAGACTTAATTAAAATTAGTGTTCTTTACAATGAAGAGAACTAAGAACTATATGGGTGGCATTCCCTTAGTCTTATACTAAGAGAGACAGAAGAAGATGGCACTACTGCTCAATGGGCTCCTGCAGTCCATTAGGTTTACTGGAGTGATATCCCTCTCCTTCAGATAGCTTAGAACAGAAACACCCCCAATGTGTATGAAAAAGCTTCTTAACACACATGGCAATGAAGTGTTATAAAGGCCAAAATGAATGTCCCCTCCACAGCTCTCTGGAGAAGGGTGGAAAAGGTCTGGAGTATTCTGAAAGGTCCTGAATATTGGCTGCTGCATTTTCTTTTGCTACACAAAAACTAAATTCTCCTTTGGGTTTGCTTTTCCCCAAAGTTAGGTGTTCTTGGTAACTGAAAACCTGCTAGGAATGAAATAAGTGATGCATAGATTTTGCAAAGCTTGGAAAGAACACTGGTTTCTTCTCTCACATTGTTTCTTTAAAAATACTGAATATATCTTGTTGATTTTTTTAAAGAAGTGATTTAGATAAAAAGGCAGACCACATGAGAAAGTGGTGAATCAACAGGTGAAATGGATTTCTTTGTTATCTACTCACAATTTGAGTTGGTTGCCAATGCCATGAATGGGTTGGGTATTATCTCATCATCTGACAGAGGCAGGAGAGCAGAGAACTCTGGGAATATGAGGAAGAGGATGAGTGGAGGGAAGGCTCACTGCAGGAGGCAAAAACTACTAAATGTTTCAGGAGTCTAATTTTACAACATTATTTCATAAGGTAATGTCTACTTTACATCTGACTTCGCAGGAAAGCAAGTCTGCTGAGGCCTCTTTTCCTAAGGGCATTTCTCTGCTGACAGATACGCATTCGCAGATAAATTATTTGATGGTTCCTTCTGCACTGAAGAGGGTGGCTAAAGCTGATTGGGATGCTCCAAATTTTAGCTAACAAATTTTAATCCCTGGAACCAGTTTATGGCACAGCTAAAGGCTCCTTCTGTGGATAGGCCTGTGGTCTTCCTTTCTTCTCAGAATTTATTGCCTAAGGATGGGGAGGCACAGTTAAAAGATATGACTGACCGGCGTATGAATTTTGTCTTGCGTAAAGCACATGAGGCCACTGCAGTTTCAATGCGAGCAGCTTGCACAACTTCCACTTGCATCCATGCATGTATTATAGTGTGAGGATGCTGCAGTCCTTCAATAAATAGTTTAAAACAGAAGTCTTCATGGCATATGCCACTTTGGATGTAAATCAGTTTTCAACCAGGCAATGGCAGCTGAAATTTTGGCAGGCATAACTTTGTGGTTTAAAAATTGGCAGGCGGATGCTCCATCGAAGATTAATTTGGCAACTGTTTCATTTGTGGGAGGCCAGCTTTTGGGGGAAGGGGCCCTAAAAGATATTATTGAGTCTAAAGTCGGCCAACCAAGTGGAGGGTGGTCCTTAAAGAAAATCCTGCTAGGCAAGACAATTATGGACCAGTGCGTGTTGGGAGACCATTTCAAAGGGTTACAAGATAGAATTTATTGCAAAGCCCCCTTCCTCACTTTATACCTTCACCAATTCAAAAAATTCCAGAGCAGTTGGCCAGTTTGGGAATGTGTGTCTCATTTACTAAATATGGTAGCCATTTGTTTAGTTCCATCAGCACAGGGATTTCAGGGACTTCCATCTTCTGTGTGGTTCCAAAGAAAGGCCATAAGAAGTGGAGGCCAGTGTTGGACCTCAAGTTCCTCAACCGCTGGGTAGGTGACAAGAAGTTCAATTCCTTCAATTCCATTAGGGAGGCGCTGCATGTGGGCGATTACGTGTCTTCCACAGATCTCCAGAATGTGTACCTTCAAATTCCAATGCATCCATCTCATTAACAAGCACTAAGATTCACTATAGGTGACTTGCATTACCAATTCCTCATCCTTCCATTTGGCTTGGTGTCATCGCCAAGAGTTTTTACCAAGGCGATAGTAACACTACATCCGTTGTTACCAACATGGGGCACACTGCCGCCACCTCAGCTGAGTGCGCATTTAGCGAGGGGCTCCTTCCCACTTAGCGGCGAGTGCCTGAGGAGGGGCCAAGCGCAAGCCAGGGAGCTGGGGGGGGGGCTCAAGAGAAGGGCCGAGGAGGAAGCAAGCTGCTCTGCAGTGATGGAAACGAGCCCGGCTGAGAGGCGGGCGGAGGCAGCAGCACTAAAAAGCCGAAGTTTCACTTGCCCATCAAGACACTGACAGATGATGTGGATTACAAAGCCATTGACATTTGCTGACTGTGTTGGCAATGAACTGCCTTTAGGATGGGAAACTGTTTGGTGGGAAACAGATTGGTGTTTATTACATGGACCATATCAATCTGAACCAGACCAGGAGAATGAGGAATGAAGAAAAACAGGATCAGGCCTGAGAACTGAGATCACTGTCAAGAGAATGGCCAAGATCTCAGGTGAGGATGAAACGGGAGGGATGGAAAAGTAAACAGCCTGTCAGGGAAGAGTCAGAACAATCGGAATCACCTGACATGCTAGAGCATGTTTGGCAGGAGTCAGCAGCAGCATGCTAGAGCATGTTTGGCAGGAGTCTAGTGAGGAAGGGGGAGCAGGGCCCAGCAGAGGCGTTAGGGACTGAAAACGCAGGGGACCAGGGGGAAGCAGCCAGGGAGTCGGCAGTCATGCAGGCCTCAAGGGTTAGGTTCCGATTCAGAAGGCTTGTGCCAGCGTAGTAAATCATTGGCAGCATCTGTATCTTCCAGATCGGATTAATGGTGATGAGCTTGTACTGCCTTCTGTAAATACTTGTAAATAAAGACCATAAAAACTTCAACGGGTGTGAAGTGGTGACACAGACCCTGAAAACATCACCACACTCTGGAAGAACTTGTCAGCAAAACCCTTGCATGGAACTGTATCTGCATGAAGACTGATGCCTGCCGTTGTCTACCTGGGGCATCTCCTCTCCAAACCCCACCTGCGTGTGAGGGAAGGGTTGGAGTTAGATGAAGAACCCGGATGATCGCAGGCAGCACAAGGGTTAAGCTTAGAATGTTGGCAGGCAGTGCAAGGGTTAAGCTCAGACTCGGAGGAGAGCTGTTAGGAGGGCAGTTACAAAATAGCTGTTGTGAGGAGATTAGAGGAACGGAAAGGAAAGCGGGAGAAAGGGTGTGTTCGTTATTTTGAGAATTATTGTTCATGGAGAAGCAGAGCTCAAAAGGTATCTGAACTGAATGATTCTGAGGATTGAGAGTTAAAGTAAGTTATGAACTGTTGTTTTTTGAAATACGTTTTGAAGAAGTAATAAAAGTTATAAGAGAACAAGACGTGTCTGCGTGTTAATGTGAATAGGACGACCGTTGAACCTGACACTGCGGACGAGAGAAGGATCTCTGGTGATGAGATGGCTGTCCTTAGTTTCTTGCCTCCAGTTATTGTTTTTTTCCGCTCCATAGGGTGCACTTTTTTCCTCCTCAAGAGGGGAAATGTCTGTGTGTCCTATGGAGTGAATGCCATGGCTCTGGAAGCGGGATCCCTCGACTGCTGCTGTAGTCTGGGCGGAGGGATGCCTCTGCCCCCAAGCCAGTGCCTCTCCCAACCGCAGACTCCGATCCCTGCTCTTGCTAGCGGCAGAGGCGGGCAGCGGCAGAGGTGGGGTGCTCCTTTTGGTCGCTCGCCCGCCCCCCCGCCTCTGCCACTGCCCGCCTTTGCTGCTTGCAAGAGCAGGGATCGGAGCCACGGTCAACAAAGGCACTGCGCTGTGCTGTCTCTCCCGACCGCAGGCTCCGACCTCTTGCGAGCGTCAGAGGTGGGCGGTGTCAGAGGCGGGGGTGGGGCAGATGAAAGAGCACCCAAAAGAGCTCCTTTCGGCCGCTTCTCCATCTGCCCCCACCTCTGCTGCTGCCCGCCTTTGCCGCTTGCAAGAGCAGGGATCGTAGGCACGGTCAAGAGAGGCACTGTGCTGTGCTGTGCCTCTCCCAACCACAGGCTCTGATCTCTTGCGAGCGGCAGAGGTGGGCAGTGGCAGAGGCGGGGGGCGGACAGACAAGCAGCTGAAAGCACCCCTTTCTGTTGCGCCCGTCAGCCACCTGGAGGGCTTTTGAAAAAACCTGCCTTATTAGTGCTTGACCAGTTTAGAGCACATATTAGCGAAACTACAAAAAAAGTGTTTTAAAGGAGTGAAGACTCATCTAGCTGTAATTCCTGGAGGTTTTACCAGACAGTTGCAACCTCTTGACGTTTCCATCAACAAACCATTTAAGGTCTTTATGCTAGAAGAGTGGAACAAATGGATGGCTGCTGGTACTCATGATCTGATACCTACTGGACGAATGAAGAGGTCCACTATCACTCAAGTTTGTGAATGGGTGAAAACATCATGGCACTCAGTGGAGGAAATCGTTGTCCAGTCATTCAAAAAATGTGCCATTACCAATGCTTTGGATGGAAGACAGTATTTTATTTGAAGATATTTAAATAAGTGATATCAGTGATTGTGAGCAACTGAGCTTCCTAAATTCTGACTCTAGCACTGATAAGTTCTTGGGGTTCACAGAAGACTAGAAGAGTACTCAAGCCTTAAAGTCTCTCTTCATTTGTTAATGAGTGATGATGGTTCTTAATGCCACTGTTGATTGCTGTTCACTTTACATGTTGAAATATTATGCTGATATACGGCATCGGTTGTTTATTAAATAGTTTAGTACATTTGATTCAGAATATCTTTTCCCTTGTTTTCCTCCTCTAAAAACTAAGTGCGTATTATGGTCCAGTGCGTCTTATAGAGCGAAAAATACAGTGTGCGCATTTCTGGCTTGTATCTCTGCCTGGGTTATGTGCATTGCATCAACAGCCAGTGTGAACTGGAGAGAGTGGCATGTAGAAAACGTAAAGGGAATCTGCTCTGGAAACGTCTTGACAACCCTGCAAGGAGCTCAGGAGCATCTCCAAGCAACAATGTTGGCCCTTCAATCCCATGGTTTCCTGATAAACAAGGAGAAGAGCTGTCTTGCTCCATCACAGCAGCTTATCCATCTGGAAGCCAAGTTGGACACAGTCAAAGGTTTGGTGGCTCTGTCTCCAGAGTGCACCAACAAGCTCAGAGCAGCAGCATCTCTGCTGAAATCTACCAAGGAAATTGATATCAAGCATCTATTGATAATCCTGGGCCTCTGTATGTCAGCTCCTTAGATCAATCACGCCCATCACCTACAATGGTTTCTGCTTCCTCATCAGTGGGCAATCACTCACAACCATCCTAATGTGCTCAAGTTACCTCCGCTGGTCAGGCTGCCAATGAGATGGTGGACGGCAGAATCCAATCTACAGAACAGAACTCCCATTCGCGATCGGAGAACTGTGATCACCACAGAAGCCATTTTTCAGGGTTGGGGAGCTCATTATCAAGGTCACTTTGTACAGACTTGCTGACCACCACAAAATCAGAAGCACTCCATAAATTGGTTGGAGCTAAGAGCTACCAGGTTGGCGATGTTTCATTTTGCACATCGACCATGTGCTGCTGCACACAGACAATTCCACCACAAAATCACACATTTGCAGGCAGGGTGGGACAAGATCAATTTCTCTGCAAAAAGAATAATTGCTCCTCTTCAACTGGGGGGGGGGACACCCTTAGTCTTGCGAGGGACAGCATTTTACAGGCAGATTGGCTGAGTCACTCCCTTCTCAATCCAGGGGAGTGGATGCTCAACAGGCAAGTCTTCCACCTGATTCAGGAGTATCTAGGTCCATGTCAAGTGGATCTGATTGCAATAAAGTTTCGTGTTATTTTTCCAGGTTCAAAGACAGTCAAGTGGAAGCATAGGATGCCTTGATGGTACCTTGACCAAATCCTATATACCTTTCCCTCACAGTCAATTCTGCAACGTGTTCTCCAAAAGATCAGGATAGAAAGAGACCATCCTGGTGGCCCCTTTCTGGCCCTGCAGGCCTTGGATGTCGGAGCTCCAAGAGCTAGCAATCTCACCTCCTTGCCATCTTCCAGTGTTGTCCTACCTACTGCAGCAAGGACCATTGTTCCATCGAAATCCACAGTGGCTATGTTTGACTGCATGGCATTTGAATGCAGCTGTCTGAAACATCAAGGGTTGGATGCAGCTGTCATCTTCACCATTTTGGCCTCATGCAGACTGTGTGGATATATCACGCAACCTGGACCAATTTATCGACTTGGGATTCTACAGTGAAGCTGTGTCCACACAGTTTCAGTTCCAGACATTTCCGGAACTGAAGCTCTATGTGAACTATGTTACACTTTCAATGCATGGGCTACAGAATGCTTTGAAACAAAATAATCTAAAAAGGCAAGTTTCCGCAATACCTTCAGTTTTGTGCACTACAGGTCATGCCCCTATTTCACAAATTTGCAAAACTCATTAGTCAAATGCTTTTTTGAGGGGGACATTTCTGCAAAATCCACTAGTAGCACATCGTTTTACTTCCTGGAGTTTGCATATTGTGCTGGCAGCACTGCAGAAACTATCATTTGAAACTTTGTACAAGGTATCTTTAAAGCATCTATCCTTTAAGGTTCTCTTCCCCGTGGCCATTATGTCTGCATGTCGAGTGTCTGAGTTGTCTGTATTATTGGTAGCTAAACATCTGTGCATCTTTCACAAAGACAAAGGGGTTCTAACAGATCCTTCCTTTTTACCAAAGGTCCTTTCCCACTTTCATGTCCAGCAAGAGTTGGTGCTACCTATCTTTTGTCCAGATCCAAAACATCTGAGAGAGAAAGCGTGGCACAACTTTGATGTTTGCTTTACAGTGAAGGTGTATATTGAAAGGACATTAGAATCACTGACTCCTTGTTCATATCCTTTCAACTATGGGTATAAAGGTTGCTCCTTCCACCCTTGCAAGGGTGGAGCAGGGCTTGCACACCTCTAGCGTACGAGTCACTCAGGTTGCCTCAGCCATTGCACATATCGGCTCGTTCCACTAGATCAGCAGCAACTTTGGCTGTGTTTATAGTTAATGCTCCTTTATTAAAGATAGGTAAAGCAGCTACTTGGTCCTCACCAAGTATATTCACCAGTCACTGTAACTGCAATTGGGAACTGCCCTAATTGGGAAAGCTGTGATATGTTCATCTCATTCATGGCATCAGCAACTGAATCAAACAGAACAATTGGTCTTATCTGAAGAGTAGATTTGATAGGCTACTGATGACATGAAGGGGACATCTCTCTGGTATAGACTGCAGTGGTATTGATAATTTGGTTAGTTGCTGCATTGTTTTCAACGTATGTTTATTTAAAGTTTACATATTGAGCCAGTGGGGAGGCAGGCATATGTAGATAATTTTCATTCCTACTTTAAGTTCAATGCCTACTGGAGCTCGGCAAATCCTATAAAACTGGGGAATGACCGCACCTGCTTCCCTGGGTTTTTTGCCCTCCTGCCTCCATCACATGACAAGATAATACCCAACCCATTCAAGTAATCAGCAACCTATCAAGTCTACTCTTCAGGTAAGACCAATTGTTCTTTTTGCATAAACTAAAGGATCTGAGTATTGTAAAAATAGATGCACTGTTTTGTATTAATAGTATTACTTTGCTGGAGGAAAAGACCAATGCATGTTTGATATAACTAAACTTGTCATGCACTTGCAATTAAAAATGATCAAGAAGAAGAGGGTCAGCATTATTTTCCTCAATGGTTCAGGAGGTTTACTGTATACGCACTTATGTTGTATGTGGGATTGTTCAGTAAGTCTTGCGAAACGGTATTTAGAGAAAGTGTGCAAATATGGGCAAGGATCACAGAATCAGTTTTCTCTGAAATAATAGTTGGCAATGTCTCCATACAAACTGTTCCTCTCATCTATTTGTATTTGTTACAAAACATATTCGTACGTTACCAAAACACATACTGCAATTGGAGCCTAATCTCTAATATGTGCTTTACTGTCTCTGACACCCTTCACACCAAAGTGCTCTGAAATATAATGCAAAATAGCCAAGGGCAGTACCGCCATGTACATTCTCAAGTAAAAATAGCATTGCAACACTACCAGTTTTCCTGAACTTTTCTCTGCTGGCAATTCGTTTTCAGACATGTTTAAACTACAAGCAAGCACGCTGCTTCTGTCCTCAGTAATCTTTGGGAATCAAAATGAGCTTTGAAAAAATAAGGACTAACAAATTTATTATAGCAGAGCCCTTTGTAGACTACACTCCACTTCATAATATTAAATTTGTTAAGTCTTTAAAAGAGTCAAAGGACTCTGTTTTTGCCACAACACTCTAAATGGTTATCCAATGCAGGTTGAAAGTGAAGACAAAAGCTTTTGTCTATTTCTTATGCTTACCTTATACCATTTTTTTCCTCATGAAATTATCTGCACAGCAAGGCAAGTGAAGAAAAGAAAAGATCCATATATAGCCATGTATACTTCTGCTAAGTTTCACCATGGTACCTTATGATATGGAAGAAAGTCCATATTCACATTTAGCAGGCTGTTTAAGAAAAATCAAAGCACAATGGAGTTTCATCTAATAAAGCAAACCCACCACCTTTGTTTCTCCGACTTTTGACTTGCCATGTCAGACAACCGGTCCGAAGACTTGCACACCAGAGTCACTTCATGCTTCATGCTTCAGATTCTCGTTTCTTCTTTCCATCTTCTCCCAAATCACTGTCTTCTGACTGACTACTGCTAAGGACTACAAATTGTCCCTCTCCAGTGCTCTGGTTGGCTCTACTAGAAGCAGCTATTAGCCGGCTTTGCTCTTCCAAATCCTGAAAGAAGGCATTCACTTTTAAATGGGACTTTCCATTGTAATTGCATTTATACAGATTTATGCTGTTGAAACACTTGGAATACCAGTGTAGATTTTGATCACCACATCCCCCAAAAGGTATTACAGAGCTGGGTAAGGTGCAGAATGGGTAGCCTACAAAGGAAGTTTACAACAATGTGAGATTTTTGTTTTAGAAAAAAGGTGAACAAGGGAAGTAAGGGAAGATACGATACGGTTTTATAAAATGATGCATGTTATGGTGAAAGTGATATTAGAATCTGGAATTGTCATTCAATGAAGTTGAATACTGAAAGATTCAGGAAGCATTTCTTTACACAATGCACAGCTAAAACTATGGAATTTGCTACCACATGATATGCAGTAGCCACCAACTTTTACTTTAAAAGGAGATTGGACAAATTTATGGAATATAAGGCTATCGATGACTGCTAGTCATGATGGCTGCATACTATCTCCAGGATCAGTGACACCATGGCCCAGATTCAAGGGATCTTAAGCATTAGCAGAAGCCACTGCCAGGGCTCCCTCAAGAGCTTTCCCTGCCTCCTTTCACTTTGCCTCCCTCAAAACCACTCCGGAGAGTCAGGAGAACTACTAAGAAACTTTATAGGGGGAAGAGAGTGCGGACTGTTCTGTCTGGCAAGCCAAAATCAGAAGGGTGTGATGCTGCATTTCTCACCATGTCTCTGAATACCAGCTGTAGGAAAACAATGAAGAGGGCTATTGCCATCATGTCTAGTTTGTGGGTTTCCCAGAGGTATCTGCCCAGACACTGTGGGATAGGATAGGCCTTTGGTCTAGGGCTACTCTTAATGATCTTATGTATAATAGTGCAATGATTTTCAACAATAAAAGACTAGCATGAATTTTACTATAGCCACTAAACCACAAGTTATAAAACTGTACAATTCTTGGAAGACTCCAGGGCATGAAGACAACCAGCCTCCCACACTGCTTGCCTTTTCTCCAGTAACTAGTTTTCAATGCTTCTCAACGCAGATGTTCTACAGGTCTCAATGAATTCACCCAGTTCCCTTTTAAAACCATCAAAGTCTGTGGTAATCAGCATATTTTCTGGCAGTGAACACTAAACCTTCATTATGTGTTATGTGAAGTAGTGCTTTCCCTTGTCTATCCTAATGTACTGCCATTACTGTAACTTCATTAGGTGAATCCAAGCTCCAGTGTAAACAGGGAGAAAAATCTACCCGCTTTTTTAGCACTTTCATCTCTGAAGGCCCAAGCTCATGCAAATTCTAAAACTAAATTTGCATTGCGGTTTAGTCATTAGAACAAATCTGTTTTCCAGGTATTTTCCAAGTTATTTTCCAGGTAAAACTTTGGCAAACAACATACCTTTTCTATTTGTTTCTGTTTACTGAGTTCTTTTTGTTGTTTCTCTTTCACTCTATCCATTTCTTTCTGCTTCTCCGATGTTCTGCGATCCTGGAAAATTAAAAATGGCACAGCACATTAATAATTGTTAAAGTAATTTACAGTACTACATCATAAATACTTGATGAAAAAATGCATTAGTATGTTACAGTATATATGTTCCATGGAAAGGTTCACTTCAGAGAACTGATGAAAGTAGCAAATATTTTTAATATCTGCTGCTGCCCTTCAAAATAAAGGAACTGCCTGAGTGATTCTGCATGATTCTTCTGCACCATCAGATTACAGCAGAAAAGCAATAAATCACCAGACCAAATAATTTCTAGACCTGACACTGTTGGCAACACTACCAAATACTAGTTTGAAAAGGAATTTCCTGCCTACTTTACAATGCTCCAAGTTTTTTGTTGCTTTTTTAAACGAAAACTGAGCATGATTTCATAGTGACCACATGAAGCATGTTCTCAAAAGAGGGTAGGGATTTGTAAAGCCAAAAAACTGGAAAAGTGGTTTCAGGCAGCATGTCTAGTCCTTAATTTGAGACAATGGCCTTTAAAGGCTTAAAACTCTGTTCCTGTAAATCAGGGATGTCCAACCGGTTGATTGCCGGTGACTGGCTGTTCCCCCTTTTCTCCCCAAACCCATAAAAACGGGGCTTTCCTCCTTCCTAAAAAAAGCTCAGCAACCTTGCCCTGTAGCCCTAAAAATTGTGGCTTTCCCCCTCCCTCAAAAAAGGTCATCAACTTTGATCTGAACCCCCCCAAAATGGGGGAAGATCACTGCCAGTTTTTAATTCTGTAAGTAGATTGCAGTCTCTTGGGAGTTGGCCACCCCTGCTGTAAATACATTCCTGTTCTCTAGCTCAGGGTGGTTAAATGAGGAGCCACAAAGAACACTTCTACCGGTAATTTTGTTTTGAAGTTAATATGGTTTTTCTTCTCCAGCTCCCGATAGCTAGCAACTCATGACAAATGCAATGCAGATCTTGATTGCTTTACTAAACTGTTTACTTACAGGTATCTCTGTAAAAGTCAGTGATATGGATGTTCCATATCAGTTAAAATTGGAATTAAAAAGAAATCATAGATTATAATTTGCAGCTTGCATCAGAAAAGTTTCTGATGGCCTAAGGAGTGATCTACTTTAGCATCTTTATTTTACTTGTGTTTAGTAAACAAAACTAAAAAACTTTCAAACTCCCAAGCTTGCTTAATATATTTCCAATTGGCATCCATTCACTGTTAATAAAGAACTTATGAAACAGAAATGTTTCTCCAGAAAAAAAGCACTGGAAGAAATGCAGCCCCATAGCACTGGTCATAGTACATTTAAGAAGAAACTGGTTACAGAACATGCTAGAAATGGTTAATAGGCAAAATATATTGTGTTATTGAAGATGCCTAAACTGATGGCCTTCAGGTTCCTTTCAGCTCATTAATTCTGTGGTGCCAACAGAATGCATACATATTTTACATCAAATGAAAATCTTACCAATTCAGCATGAAATGCAATCTGTTTTGCAAGTCCCACTGAGTCACAAATCTAAATGGGAGGCGGGAAAGGAACACACAGTCAGTAAACATGATCAACTGTGACCATCTTTAAATATATAATTAAATCACATTGCTGCAAGTATAGAATAGTTTAGCATATTGGAGAACTTTAGCTGGAGCACGATAAATACCTTTTCCCCTTCATTATTTGATTCGAATATATAGCAGACTGAAGTTGGTCTACTGTCTGCTCTCCCTGCTGAAGTCCGAAGCACAAATCCAAAAAGGCGTTTGTTTTCCTGGTGTGTGGCATACAGAACTACATTTGGCAATGGAAACTGTTAAGAAAAAATGATAGAACTTTAAAGTTCATTGAATACCAGATAAACATATTTAATATTAGTTGCTGGGCCTGATGGGAGTTGTAGTTCAGCAACATCTGGAGGCCAATGGTTCCCCAGATCTGATTTATAGGCAAGGAAATACATGCTTAGCACCAGGCATACCATGTACTTTGCAACTGCTGTTGTAACTTATAAGTGTTATAAGTTACAAATGCTGGTGTAAATGTGACACTACTGAATGGATGTTATATGATAAATATGTGGAACCTGAACCTGTTAAGTTGTGGTAAAAGTACACATAGTAAATGGGAGGTAAGCTTGAGTGCAACTTATAATTTGTCAGAAAACAGAAAGTGTACTGGTGTATTATGAAGCATGTTTCTATAATTTAACTGCTTTGATTTTAGCAACTCACCCTGAGTCTTGTAACTTGCGTCTGAGGATCAATTAACCTAGAAGTGTTAATTTAAGAAACTATAAGTTATGATACAAAGAAAAAAAGAGAACTGTAATTAAACACTGACAAATGTGCTGGTTTGGAATGAGAATACTTACTTTAAACAATCACATGTGACCAACAAATGTGATTCTGTCATTCTGAAGATGTTGTGTATAGCTCGAGCTGCTAGTATTTGGCGCATTGTTTCATAAACAACATCAGGACTTTCATCCGACTTCACCTCCATGGATCCAAGGAATCTTACAATAAATAGCTGATGTAGGATAGAATCTGGAGCAAGCACATATTAAACAAAATGATATGAACAACGTCTGGGCTTTCTAGAAAACCAGTGGCCTTGGTCTAACAGAATAACAATACCCTGTCCCAATTTTCATACATTTAATTCAAATTTCAATTACTTTAAAAGGATATAGCAAATCTAAGCTTTCCCCAATCTAAGGGGGGGGGGGGGGAGCCGCTGTCAAATGAAAGTTGTGCTTCCTTGCCTTTGGAGATGTAGGCAGGAGTGTGCAAATCTAAACTTATTATATAGTTTAACTCTGTAGATCATGACATAAGTACAAGATTGACATAGGTTAAACAGGACATGAGATTCTCCATCTTGAACCTTGCTTGACCTTGGTACAAGCCTGATACTGGCCTCATCTCAGGAAATACTTCATACCTTGCAAATCAAGCTGCTAGCAAAGTCTATGCAAACTCCTGTATGGAGGCCTTCAAGCTAATGGTATAGGAGGCAGACAGAGAGATGGTTCACTTCATCGCTCACCATCAAAAGTCTTTCACCCTTTTGTCAAGCAAACAGGATGGCCAGCTTTCAGTTATTTTTTCCTTAGGCTGAACAAGGTGTGAAATGGAAAGGAACACTGGGGGAACACTAGTCTCACCACACTTCCCTACTAGGAGGCATTAGCTATGAAAATTATTAAAACTCCAACTAGGAACTGTTTAATTCTATTCAGGCTCAATTGCAAAAGTGTCTGCCAAGACTTTTCATTGACACATTTAGAAGAAGGAGGAGGGGGCTACAGAGTTTATAATTAAATACAACTTCAATTTAAGTACAGTTTTGCTCTACCTTCTGTTTCTGATTTGGTTCCTCCAGATTCTCCAAATGGATTTGTTCGTCTGTCAATAATAATAATAATAATAATAATAATAATAATAAAAGTGATTCTTGCACACTGAATCCCAATAATCTAATTCTGTATTGTAACAAAGCAATGATCAAGATTTTAAGATCATGTGATGATACATGCAACAATGGGTTTCACAACACAGAATTACTGAAGATCTAATCTACTGAAAAACTGCTGAAATTCAGTAAAAATCAAGTGAAAAGATCAGTAGCTTGGAGTACCATACCAATGTTTTAGATAGAAGATCAAAAGCAACCCATGAGAAATTTTTATGTACCTCAATTCTAGTAGCACTGGACACGTCTCCCTTATTGTCTGCAATTTGGTTTCCCCATTTTAAATTGCTGTAATATGTATTTTATCTTCTGTAAACCACATTTGAGTGTCACAGAAATTATTATCAAATAAAGGATTGTGAGCTTTAGTCTGCATAGGCTGAGATACATCTGTGGAAGGCATTATATCTTGTAAATCAGCAGCATTTGCTTCAGTTGTGTTTTGGCACTTGTACATCCTTTGTTGCTCTTATCTTACCTGCCTGCCTGCCCTGAGGATTTTGCTTGGCCAGGTTGATCTTCGCTTACTGGAGAAATAATGTCAAATTGTATAGGAGTGTCAGGTGCAACAAGAGAGTCCAAGGAAAGAGCTGATAGAGATGCTGAATCAGATCCCAAAGACCCAGTGCTGCTAGTACGAGTCGTGGGAGGACGAGCCTGTCTAAAAAAAACATAAAACCACACATATAAGAACAGAAGGAATTGTCTCAAACTATACAATGTTTTATGTTTCAGTGGATTCTGAGGAAATCCCTAGTCATCATCATTGTCATCATCAATAACACTGCAGAACTCTGAGGGCACCGATTTATATTACAGGTGTGTCCCCCACTTTTCTTGCCACATAATTGTTTGCTCATTTTGGTGTGTCTCCATGGATGCCCTATGAAATAGCCTGGCATAGATTCAGAAAAATGTACAAAACTCCTGTTCGGATGATGCGTGTTACTTAGGATAGCATCTCTTAACATGATATCCAATATCCATTGGTTTCCCCTTTTAAGAATTTGTCCATTTCAGAGTACAATCAAGTGGAGTTTCACACTTTTGGAGGAAACCTGAAACAGATTAAACTGGCCATAGACTGATGGTATTTGACATGTCTAGCTTAACAGTCTCAGACTTAGTTCTCACATGATAAAGCTGTGTAATCACTTCCTTCCCACTTACCAATCTGAAACTACCTACCAGTCATCCCACTTCAAGTCAGTATGATGGTCTTAAATAAACAGTTTCAGGATTGCAGAAACACCCTAAATCAGGATTGCCAATGCAGTGCCCTCCAAATGCTGGACTACAATTCCCATAATCTCTGCCCACAGGCCATGCTGGCTAAGGCTGATGGGAGTTAGGCTTTGAGCTGTCTTCAGACGTTGTTGGACACCCATCTAACAGTTACCCTCACCATCACTTCAGAAATCTTAACAGAATGGTCATGAAGAATAATAAGCTAGGGCCTAAATAAGATAATGTGATAATTCCTCAGATCATGTCCAGGTCAAACAGGCTATTAAAGTGACATACCTACAGCATCCATTCCATCAAGCTGTAAGAGAAGTATAAAGATAGGACTGCAGCTCCTTTCCATTAGCTCTGCTTAAAGACAAGGAACTTTATACTTCTCTCCAAATGTTCCCATTCCTATTTTCTACAATATCTTTGTAACTTAAGAATTAGTGTCCAAGCTTGCTTTTTAAAGAAATTAAATATTAACTGCAGCTGGAACTCAATATTATGAGAGTTATCCCACATACCATTCTCCCAAATAGTACCTACTAATACATCAGAAACACTTAACAGGGCAATTGGAAGCATCAACCCTATCAGCAAAGATGCAATACTGAAATGACTAAATTGCATGGAAAATTACTTGATACAGCTTGCATGGAAAATTACTTGACACTCTGTCTTAGCCTAACTTTCAGGCTTGCTAGAAGGGAAATACAAAGCAGAAGGGGAAGAACATCCCAAACCCAGTATGCTAGGACAGTTTTAGAAAGAGCCAAGTCAACAAACTTCACAAATCCAAATTGATACTGAGACAAATCAGAGAATTTAGATTATCAGCAAGCTCTCCCTAAAGCAATAGGAGCCACTTCTGCAATAAGAGACCATCAATGAAATGTTTTTACAAAGCTGACTTTGAGAGGAAATGCATGGCAATTCATTGCAAGCTTTAAGTAACCTTCAATGATATTTTAAATCAACCCCAAATAACAATCCAAACTTCCACTGGCTCCTGGAGGAATAACCAGGACTGACTGAACATAATCTTTAAATAGTCTGCAGTTTTACAACTTACACAGTTGGTCTCATGCTCTCATGTCTCTGCTGGAAGGAAGGAGAGGGGGTAACAGCTTCTAAAGCCGACTGATTTACACGTGCAGCAATTTCCTATGTTTGCAAGGAAGGGCGACAAAAAAAGGAGTTTCCTTTCAGTTAAATTTGAATATACACTTCTCACAGACAGTCATATAGAAGCTGTGTGCCAACTGTATTTTACCCTCTCAAAATTATTTTTATAAATAATTATATTTAAATCTTTACCTTGCTCCATTGTAAGCATTTTGGCAAATGCAGTAGACACATAAGGGAGCAAATGGCACATTTCTAGAATAAAGAGCCTTACTGTACAAGAAAAGAATTCACATCTCAGAGCTGCTTCACATATTTCTTTCCCCAATACAGAGTGATCTTTATAGTGAAAATGCAAGTTATGAACATCTAAATGACAGCAGAGGTGTATTTATCACATACTGATTATGAAGCTGATAGATACAAGCATCCCCCTCCCTACTTACATAGGTGTTATGTTCCAGGCTGCTGTGTGAATAAGCAGAAATTGCATTAAGTGGGGAGCACCCTCTAAATGGCCTGCCACTTTTTCTCCAATCCACACCAAAAACACTGTTTCCAGCACTGAGACCAGCTGGAACCTGGAGGATGCGCAGAAAAGTGGCTACTGCTGCTGCACTACTGCACACACCCGCTGTTAGGTGGGGAGGCTGAGCTGCTTAAACAAAGCCCCCACTGTGCCTCCAGTCTCTTTGGGGCTTCCACCACCCTCACTGGCGTCCTCTTTGGGCTCCAGGGAGAGTCTCCTTGCAAGCTACAAAGACTCTCCAGCTCTCTCCCACCATTTCCAGGTTTGAATTTATTTATTTATTTATTTACCAGCGCTACATATATACATGGTCACACACGAGTCAATTGTGTGTAAGGGGGGGGGCTGTATAGTGTTTCTTTTCTTCCAATCTTATTAATTTATTGGCTGGGGAAAGTATAAAATATTTAAAATGGAGCAAATAAAATTAATCTTGGATAATTGAGGCTGTCTCATTATCAGTACTCTAACAAGTTCCATTCATTCTCTCCAGTACAAAGCATTACATTTGATTTCATAATGGCTGAGAAGGAGAAACTCCATGAAACTTTCCCCTGCACAATACAATTTGTATCATTTTCTAAAGACACAAGTGCAAAATTATAGGTAAATTTTAGTAAATGATTTTTGCCATGCAAGCCTTTGGTATGTCAAGGATTCGTTTACTTATAGCTTCAGACTTTATTCCAAATTATGGTGAAGAAGAGTTTAGGCTTGCACAATGAATGAACTGACAAATCGAAGTTACAGTTTTAGTTGTGTCTTTGAGGCAGCTACAACACTGAAACAGAAAAGCTGAACAAATGGAAAACAAAAGCAAGCAAGTAGCATCATAGTATGCTTAGAAAGCAGTGTAAGTTGCTTTAAATCATAAATGTAGGTTTAAACCTGAAGTTTCATACTCCGTACTAGAACTAATGTATAAAACACTCTTCTTAATTTCCCAGCACAGACTGGATTAGGAAAGTTCATTAAAACACAAATTTAACTTTTCATTTATGTTTATAAATAAAATTTAGTCTGACATTAGAAGAAATAAATCACCTTACCTCTGGGTTTTCGCTTAGATAGATCTGTTTGGAGATGTTGTTTATTGTACATATCCACTGAAAAAGAAAGCCAAGAGGTGCAACTAAGTTTAAATTAGTGCAAAACCTTCTTCCACATTTTTACTCCATTTTCTCCATGTAATTTGTTTCCTCTACATGTTCATATTCAACTTCTGAAGCAGCTCATTTTTCAGGGAGTTTAAAAATGTGATTCATCTGACCACATGGGGGAAACAATGGAAAGTTTAATCACAGGAAACCAACAGTATAGAGTAGGCACGTCCAACAGATAGCTCGTGATCTACTGGTAGATCACTGGACGTCTGTGGTAGATCACCGATAGAACATTGGCTCACCTCAAAGAAGCTCAACAGCTTTGACCTGAACCCCTAAAAAACGGGCCTCCCTACTCCCTAAAAAAGCTCAACAACTTTGACCCGAACCCCCCAAAAGGGGGTAAATCACTGTCAGTTTTTAACTTTGTGAGTAGATCACAGTCTCTTGGGAGTTGGCCACCCCTGGTATAGATTCCAGATAATGCTGTTTTTAAAATAAAAATTGAGCAAGCTGTTCATACCTGCTCAAAAATACAAAGAGTTCCTTACAATAACCTATTGAGAATACAGTGGTACCTCTACTTACGAATTTAATGTGTTCCGAACGTACATTCGTAAGTCGAAAAAAATTGCAAGTCGAATCCCATAGGAATGCATTGGGAGAAAAAAATTCATAAGTCGAAGCAACCCTATCTAAAAATTCGTAAGTAGAAAAAATCCTATCTAAACCGCATCCAAGATGGCGGACGGAGCTCCGTTCGTAAGTAGAAACATTCGTAAGTAGTACCACTGTACTCATTTCAGTTGTTCATAATGGTACACAGAATAAGACTAATAATAAGCTGAAGAATTACCTGTTGTAGAATTTAAGGCCCCTGGACCATCTGGGCTCTGGCCACTTATAACTATTAAGCACCCAATTCTGATATTTGTCCAATTTCATCAACATCCATGTGAAACTGCCAGCATAATGTCATGACACATTACCTGACTGATAGCAAGCAATTGCACACTGGGGCAGTAAGAGGAATCAGAAGCTGTAGCGAGCTAAGTTCCAACCGATAAAGGGTGGTTTGTTCAGCACTTTTTATTTTCATATTTGAATAATGGTTCCTCCTTATGACACTGACAGCTGTACAAGCCTTTTCTCCTCATTTTGAGTTTTTGGGTGCTTCGACATAGTGGCAACCCTATAGAGGGGCAATCCTGGAACCTACACTTTTGTCATTTAGGTCCTAGGTGAAAATTCATCTCGTTGCCCAAGCTTTTCTTGGATTACTTGGAATTTGGTTGGTTCTGGGAGGGAGAATTCTAGTTATGACTCTGTGGGTACTTTTGATGATGCCATCTTTTTATCTGCTATAATAAGGTGTGCTGAATTGGTTTTACTGTGGTGGTGTTTCACTGTGTACTGTATTTTAACCTGCTCTGATTGGGGCCACAGTCAACTTTGTCAGATGCTCATCTCTTTAAGTCTTTGAAGCGCCACAAGACAACCTGTAATTTTAGCACTCATTCTTGTGCAGCAGTTTACCTCTTCATAATCTTTTCTGCTCTCTGCCTGAAGAATTGAAGACCTGGCAGAAAAGTAAGCAAAAATTAACAGATTTAAATGTATTTCTCAAGGGAAATGATATGATATATGATATATATGATATGATATAATATGATATGATATTTGAATTTTGATACTATTTAGGCAGTGTATTTCTTTACTAAATATAGGACTGACACTTTGCTTCTTTCTAAACTATGGTATAGATAAAACACTCCAGATAAAATACATTCCAGGTGTATTTTTCACATTTGGAAAGTTTATCTATGTGCCATGGGGCTTACCAAGTCCTGGGGTGAATAGTACATATCCAGCTGCGTCCATGAGCTAAGCAACTGAGACAGCCTCTCACTGATACAAGGGAGAGGTAAAAGTCAGCCATCTTGAGGTGTCTATTTTAACAAGAATTTGGCCCTGCCTGGGGTTGTGCAATACTGTCATCTCAGTAAAGGAACAGAGGTGGCAGGCAGGCAAGCAGCAGATAATGAAGAGTTCAGTAGAAAATAATTTGGGGCTAGATAAACAAAAATAATTTTAACTAAGAATCTAAAATGGTAATATACCCAATATAAACATTTATTTTAATGAGCCTACTCCAAATAAAGCTTGAATACAGCACATCCTCATTTTTGGACTACAAAATTTACTTAAGATTTCAGTACACAGAATGTTATCAAGTCCTGATCAACTGATTTGATTAATATAAACACTTTGGATTTTACTAGAAATTTTACATGTCTGCCATTTTCTCCAATCTGATGGACAAAAAATGAAGCCTCCCTCCCTTCCATCCACACACACACTCTTTAATAATCTCCCCCCAACCCAAAGTGCTTTCAATTTTCTCTCTAATCGTTGCATTAGTTAAAACAAAAGAAACAAAATACAAACTTTTTGCCATCAAAGGAGGTTATCTGAAAGCAGTATCTTCTGTCTTCACAATCCACAGCCATTACTGAACAGTTGTCTATATCCATAACAAGTCCTCCAGCTACATCACCTCTTGCCTGACTCATTAGGTTTCCACCCTGAGTGAAGTAAAATTGTCTGTCCCAGCTGGAAGACACCAGCCCCGTTTTACTGAAATAAGAAAAGAGATTAACTTAATATTTTACTAGCTAGAGGCAAGCATAGGCAGGTATCTCCACATGGAAGAGCTTTCACAAATCCAAGTCCTGGTGTAAAGTTCATATCATCACTTCCCAATCTAACAAGAGTGTGCATGGCAGCTATTGTATCAGTCAAGTGCCTTTTACCAGCTTTGGTTGATAAGACAGTTTTGGTCATTCCTGGACTGATATATAGCTGTGCCACTGTGGTTCTGGCACTGGTATCCTCAATGCTGAATTATTACAATGCAATACACTCTATATAGAGTTTCCCTTGGGCTTAGTCTGGAAGTTGCAGCTGATACAGAAAGCAGCAGGTAAGTTGTTGATTCAAGGTTTTGCTTTTAGCAAGTTCTCAGCTTGGGACCAGGTCGCCAAGGAGACTGGCTGACCCCATCTTTACCTTCCCAGCAACTATACTCCTGGAATGGGGCACTAATGAGTGTGCCACATGCTCCAGAGATGCACTTAGTATGTACTAGAAACCAGGCTTCTAGTGTTGCAGCTCCAGCCCTCTGGAATAAGTTACTTGAACTTAGATAAGCACCTAGCATCTTGGCATTTAGGGCACTATTAAAACATTTTTGTTCAAGAATGCTTTCCCTGAAGTGTGGCCCAGTCATTTTATGGAATATTAATGAAATAATTATAATAAATGATTTTATTAGTGTTCAGTTTTCCAACTCTGTAATCTTTTGTATCTTATTGTACACTGCTTTAATACCTTTTGGCTTTGAAGCTGCTTATAAAACTGCAAATAAAGAAAATAAAAAGTCTCTACCACATTAAGACAGAAGCATATGCATTGCATTTCAACTTTGTAATCTAAGCATTTACTGGCATTCTAGCATAGTTCTTTTAAAAATACTTTGATTTCAAAAGTTCTTTTTGCAAGTGCTTCTATTAAATTGTCTGCATCCCTTGCCACTAAATCTCTCTTCTCTTTGGCGATCACTCATCTCTGAGTAAGATTGTCTTCCATAAACATGGTTTTAACAATGAGTCCGTAGGTGACTGTGGAGGCCAATTCTGGATCCACACGTCCTTCCATAGTGGGGACATTAGTTTCCGGGCGGGAGTTGATCACGGTGTGGATTTGCCAACTGTGCCTTTCTCTTAGCACGTTTCTCCCTTGCGTCCTGAGATTGAATGTCTTCAAAGCCCATGACACCTTTGGTAAAGACTGTTCTCCAACTGGAGCGCTCGCAGGCGTGTTTCCCAGTTGTCAGTGTTTATACTACATTTTTAAAGATTTGCCTTGAGACAGTCTTTAAACCTCTTTTGTTGACCACCAGCATTACACTTTACATTTTTAAGTTCGGGAATAGAGTAGTTGCTTTGGAAGATGATCATCAGGCATTCACACAACATGATCAGTCCAACGAAGTTGATGTTGAAGAATCATTGCTTCAACACTGGTGATTTTTGCAATATTTGGAAGACATAGGAAATAGTCCTATTTTTAAATGCACATGGCAATAATTCAGGTCCTACAAACTAGCTTAGGCTGTTGCAATTCATACATAGAGGAAATTTGTTCTTACTTTCTTGCATTAAGATAACCAGCTTTCCGAGTAAGGTGCCGCTGGACAGGAAATTTTGTAGGATCAGGATCTGGCAGGTACAATGGGTCACTGGCTGCCTCTAAGTCTCCTATAGTCTGCTGCATAGTCTCGACGTCATGGTCCATTTCCCTACGAACACTAAACAAATTGGGCAAATGCTTTAGTGTAACTGTAATAAGTATTTTTTAAAAAATAAAAAGACGTTAAACCATTCATTTTAAAAGAAAAAGTTAACTTACTCCTGAACACTTGTCCCAATATTTGTTAAAAATTCTTCCAGTTGTTCAGAAAGATTTTCTGAGCCCATCTTAAAGAAGCTTATCTTTTAGAAAGGAGAATCAAATCATTTAACAATTAATATTTAGGTGTGTATAATGGAGATTAAGATTCTTTTTTTAAAGAAACAAAAATATAGCTACAGACGCAGAGCAGGAAATCAGTCACACTATATGATTAAGAGAAAACCGAGAAAAACACAACCCCTATAAGAGACTGTTTTCACAATTTATCCTAACTAAAAGAATAATCCCCACTAATTACAAGGAAGAAGAACTACTTCTATACAGACTGTACAGTATTTTAACTTCTGTTTATATATGCCTTTATCTCCTCAAAAAGCTTAGACAGATTCAGTCTCCACAATTTATCTGCATGTAGGGAGTCTCCCCACACCTCACCTGTCACACTCAAGGACTTGTTCTGTCGATACTAAATGCAAATGGTGGCACAAGGCAGTCCTATTTCCTCATGTACTGAATTTTCAAGCAACTGGCATGTTTATTTTTGAGGTTTTAATATTTTTAAATTGCTTTAAGCATCAAAAACACTCCTATAACACTAGCATGCCTACACATAAATCCCAAGTACACTTATTATTTAAGCAAAATAATTTTATGTACACATCCCATTTCACAGACATTCACCTGAGCCTGCATGTATCCTAACAAGGGTTCCAACATAGCAATTTTCTTCTTATACTGCAGAGTATTTAACGCACAGAAATAATGCATCATGGTCTGATGTTGTTTCTTCCGGGAAGTATATACATCTTCTGTAACCTCATACTTGACCTGAGGAGAAACAGAGTTTCTGACTCAAGGCAGTGTACTGTGCCAATAAAATAATTGTTTTACATGACATTTATTAAGTAACAACTCTTTTTTATTTTATTATTAGCATGTTATGTTCACAAACACTGTCCTATATAAGTAAAGTAACACAAACCATAAAACAATTAAAATAATAAATTAAGATCAACAGAGCAATAAAGCCAATCCCAAGATCCAAAGCAAGCTTAACCAAATCCAAAACCTTGGAGAACAAGAATGTTCTAAGTAGCCCATCAAGGATGTGGTCACCTGTGCCTCAAGGGAGAACTAGTCCCCAGAGTCAGGCACAACCACCAAGAAGGCCCACCAAGAAGGCCCACCTCCACATAAAACAAGCAACACTCGCCAATGAGACAAGAAGGGCTCCCTCAGCCAATCTCAGAGCCCAGGCTGGCTGATATGGGTAAAGATGTTGCATCACGTACGTAGGAGTCAAGTTGTGCAGAGCTTTGTATGTTAACATCAGCACCTTAAGCTAGGCCTGGCAGCATATAGTGTTAGATAGGCTTCACGATAGAGCATATGCACCAGCTCTCTTCTGATCTGCTTCATCATCAGAAGCTCAGTAGAAAACCAAGGCACAATTTAGGCTCTGGAGTGTGAGGTGTTTCAGAGCAATCCCGCCAACTGCTTCTCCACCTCACCATTCCACAGCAAGACCAGGGCCTCAGCAGGAGCATCAGACGTGTTAAAACAGAAAATCCCTCAGCGAATTCAGGAATTCAAGAAATTTCATAAGCCTCTAGGAGTGGATCATACTAATCAGTCCCCTCATACCTATAGAGGGGAATTGGGTGTCAAGTAAAACTACACTAGGAAACAGTCCATCCATGAGAAGAGTATTAAGGACAACTACCCCAATCACAGAACCAGACAGGTCCACTGTGTGGCAAAGCCCAGATCAACGATCACCTGCAATTGGGCCACTGTGTGAACAGGATGCTAGACTAGATGGACCACTGGCCTGATCCAGCAGGCTCTTCTTATGCTCTTATGACATACGGTAGCCCCATGGTTGTCACAGAGGCCATGAATTCCTGAGCTGCACCTAAGAAGACAACCTCATTGTGGATGAAGTCCTCAGTACAACTGTCTGTGGATTCTCCAACACAACCTTTGGGACCACCTCGGCCAGCTCTGACAGGAATCTATTGGATAGTGGGGTGGGTGGTATACCTAGAGCAGGCATACCCAAACTCTGCCTTCCAGATGTTTTGGGACTACCGTACAATTCCCATCATCCCTGACCACTGGTCCTGTTAGCTAGGGATGATGGAAGTTGTAGTCCCAAGACATCTGGAGGGCCGAGTTTGCGGATGCCTGACCTAGACTAGAGGATGCCTTTTTTGTCTCTTTTGTCTAGCACTAAATACCAACCCTCAAATTTAGCACTCAAGCACACTAGCTTCCTGTAAAAGAGATGACATTTTGATAGATGCAACACCCGCTTCCTCTTCCTTTCAATCTATGCTGGTGGCTGCACCAAATTACCCAGGAGAGGTAATTTGGAGTTGGACCACCCAACCAGATCTCTGTAACAGCAAATCAGCCTCCTTATTCATGACGAGGTTGTAGTTAACAGGCATTAAGCTCTGGAGATTTAAAATATAAACACCTCATGTTTTCAAAAAAGAACTAATGCCTTCTCCCCATTCTGCTGTATTGAACTATGTATTTTCAAAGAAAAATCGCAAATGACACCACATTTACAATGGGACAATATATATTTTCTATGCAAGACTCTCTGAACTGCTGGAGGTGTGTAACAATTAATATAATTAAGCATCATTTAAGAATGACCAGATTTTGTAGCCATTCTATAACATGAAATCTAAGTGCTGTATTGAAAATTTCTCAAACCTTCTCATTTTCTCTCTTTTTTGACAGTCGACTATATCTGGTGATGGCAGTATCATGATCTGCAAAATGAAGTTTACACTGCATTTGAGTAGCAGCTACAAAACAATTTAAGTTTAAGGGACCCTCAGGGTCCCTTCCAACTCTACAATTCTATGTACTATATAAGTGCTTAATGTAAGGATAAAATAAGCTTCTCTTCATAGAAGTAATGTTTCACTGCCCATAACAGAATTGTTTAAATTATGAAATGCCATAGTAGGATATTTTAATACACAACAGGTACTAAGATTTTGCCCCATGCATTTAGTTATTCCGGAAGTATTTTAATAGTTTTTGAGATATTATTATGGTAAGAGTTTGCTAGCAAACTAAATGTCAAGGGCTTACCAACCTGTAAAGAGTTTCTCCCATCCACTGTGTTTAAAATAAGCTATGTCTTCAAACTTTCAAGTTAAAGGATACCTACTTCAGCCAACAAATTAGCAAAAGAAACCACTGAAGCTAGAAATGGAGACGACGTTAATGCTTCACTCCTCTCAAACCTCTGCACAACATCTGTAAAGCT
This sequence comes from Zootoca vivipara, assembly GCF_965207765.1. Taxonomy (NCBI): domain Eukaryota; kingdom Metazoa; phylum Chordata; class Lepidosauria; order Squamata; family Lacertidae; genus Zootoca; species Zootoca vivipara. The sequence goes on along the minus strand of NC_142584.1, from coordinate 80,417,186 downwards.
TCACTTTACAAGAGTTCAGCCATACGTTATAACATTAAAGAAGTGCCAGGGAATTAACACTTAAGGTATACTTACCATTGCTTGAGATCTGGAAAACTTCTTTTAAAGTCAGAATCTCTGAAATGAATGCATTTTATTTAAGGAAGCATATAGTATCAAGGCAGTTTTGCTAATTGAACTATGAAATATAGAAAAAGACTTGATTCGGGTTTTATAATTGGATGACTGAACATTCAGTACAAAAAACCACTCTTGCAACTCTATCTCTGAATAAAGATTCAAGTAAATGTGTGTAAGGGTTCGGCCTTATATTTCTAAATGTCTAATAGGCATTGACTACTGCCTATTTTATTTTTTCAATTAGCCACCTTTTCCACTCAAAAGTGACTCTGAAGACCAAAAAAAATGCAATGAATAGTAATTTTCAAAGTATCTAAAATAGAATACTGGAGTTCTGTTTATTGAAACCAGAGTATGTTATAAATTCAAATTATCTGAACTTAAGCATGATCAACTTCTCTACATAATTTGTGACAGTAGTTATCGTACCTTTTAGATCTCTTTCCTTGAACTGCGTAATGGGAAACATCATGGCATCAGCTAATTGAGTTGATAGTACTGCATGACAAGAACTGAGCTAAGGAGAGGAAAAAGCCCACAAAGGTACACAATTTTATCTGCAAATAGAGATTTCTGCTGTTCCACAAATACTTCAACGAATGCAAACATCAAGTTTCAACTGAAGATAGCTTACAAGTCTTAATTAAAACAGACACAGAGGGCATAATCCTGCCAAAATTAAGCACTTCGACATTCTAGTAATGCCAATGAAAGGTCATACAGCCACCCCAGTTTGTACACCCTTATCTGGAAGCAAGTTCCACTGAACTCTCTGAACAAATATGCATAGGGTGGTCCTTACAACTCATTTCCTTCATCAAGCCTGTCCTATTCTTTCAACCTTCAATAGGTTTTAGTTTATTTGTGTCTTTAAATTTGGTTGTAAATTGATTGTAAAAACTTCAAAGTGGTTATTCATGGTATTTGTGTAAGTTAGGTAGCAGGGTCATTTGGACAGGGACCGCCTTATGAATTTTGTACAGCAATCAAGGATCTAATTATTTCCCCCTCTGTGCCACTTCCCAACCCCACCGGTCTCTCACACCTGGCTAATGTTCCTTCCCCAACACCTGACCAAACTCCCCACCTCCTCCACCCATCTCACACCAAATCCCAACCTGCTTCTTTCACATCTTGCTCAAACAGCTCTTCCCTCACAGCTTGTTATGTCTTTAATGGAGATAGGGTGCATGAAAGAGTGATTTGCTGAAGCACTCTATGAAGCATCCTCACATTCCTGGAGCAGCACTTAAAGAACGGTGAGACATGCTTCAAATAGTGGTTTGGAAAATTGATCCCTGAAGTGCCCCCCCTACATTAAGCATATCTTCTTCCTCAGCAGCTCACCTAGGCTGGCTCTCCACCCCACCCCACCCCACCCCACTTGCTCATTTGTTTGCCCGCTGCTCTCTTGTTGCACTGAAGTTGGCATGGCCGCCTGCGGGTGGACATGCAAACTAAATCATGACACCTACAAAACTATAGTATAGAGAGATAAAAAGCACAAGGGAGTCACTTTTAAACAACATTAGTTATTAATGATGCATTTCCTCATTTGACACTTACATTCTGGAGATTAAAATAACATTTAACATAGGCTAAAAGCTTTCTCTAACAGCCACCTGTCTCTTCAACAGTTAAATACCAATTTCTTCAGCCATGAAATGCTGTCACCAAAAGAACATACCTATTAAACTTGACTTCTTTCAAATTATCAGGAACTACGGCATTTAGCACAATGGGGTACCAATCCTAAACAAGGCCCTCTGGTACAATTATAGCACTAACCATGAATAACAAGTAGGAAGTTACTCTTAAATGAACTTAAAGAAATGCAGAAAACACACATGCTCTGTTGCTTTAGAAACACAACAGGCCCTTCCTAATTTAAGGCATTCTACTGAGACTCTTCATTGAAAGCATCAGAAAAAGGGAAGAATCACCAGTTTTACATAAAAGGCTCAGTATGAATTGGACTACTGCAAACCATCACTATGATTTGTAAATACATAGACAAATGTGAGTCTAAAAAAGAACAGCAGCACACATACAACCTTACCTCATCTATCACTTTTGCAAATTGCTGCAGCGTAGAATTCATAACTTCATCATCACCCCCCAATGGGAAACGCTAACAAAACAAAAACATATTTTACTCAGAAGCTAACCTCCGTTTACTTTTCTTATAAAGATTTAGAACAACACTCCAAAGCTTTAGTAAAATATGCTGGTATCTAATAGCATTGATATGCTCAAAGAATGGAAATTCCTGGATGATTATAGGCCAAGAAAAAATGTATTTGTGGAACTTTTTTGAATGAACAAACCTGACAAAAAGACAAGTTAGCTGATGTTAGTAGCACTGGGCATACATGTCTATGTTGTTCTAAAACTGAAATGTTAAGTCTGCTTATTTGTGGTGGTTTTAACTTGGGATGCTGTTTCTTTACTAGTCAGGTTCTGTGTTTTTAACAGTAAGCATGACATGAAGAAATTAAGCAAATGGAGCTTTTCCTACCTCGCACAGAAATAAAGAAACAGGAAACACTTCACCTGCTTAATTCCCACATGACTGGCTACTTTTAAAGCTGAGGTAGTGATTGTGTGTTGCTGAACTACAGTTCTGATTTTCACTGACAAGACTGGCTGGGCTGATGGAAGGTGGGAGTCAAACAACAACAACAATAATAATTTATAAATATTATTCATACCCCACCCATCTGGCCAGGTATAAACAACAACCAAAGACCACCAATTCCCTGCTCCACATTAGATTAACTTAAACTGATCCAGTATAAGAGGTTAGCAATCTTCAGATTATAACATAGAATTGTAGAGTTCTAAGAACATAACCCAAGCATGTTCATTCATACCTGTTTCTCATATTCCTTTAGAAGCTTTGAAGTCAAATGTGTTGCTGCACTTAATTCATTCTGGTTAAGGGGGGAGAAAGACTATAAATATTTTTCCTATTTTGCACTGATAATGAAAATATACTGTAGATTTCACAAATACATGGTTAGGTGGTGCTTAGCTATTAAGTTTAAAAAAATGATATTTTTTTGTTATATCATAAATTTCACACTTTTAAAAGTTGCAGATACCAGGTATTTCTAAGTTAAACCAACAATACATGAATACATTCAGGTTGCTGTTAAGTCCATGTAAAAGGGACCATCATTCAAAATAGAAGGCAGTATCATTCTCTCTAACAGCAAGATTAGTTCCCTGCCGATCAGTTTGAAAGAAAACCCAATAAATGAGAAGGAAGGTTGCTGCATTCCTGAGGAAACGACAAGGTATGTAGAAGGATACATGTATTAAAAACTACACCCACAAAGGGGGCAGTTAAATAATAATAATTAAGTGTGCATGCATGAGGTCATATGCGCTGTGGTGGTGGGGAGAGAGGGAAGGAGGAGAGTGGAGTTCAGGAAGGCAGTTATCATAGCTTTGGGAGCAGCCTCAGAACTCTGAAAGGAGCAGCTGGATAATGTTCCAGGGCAGGTGAACAAGTTAACCAGGAGAACAACAGCTGGAAAAATAAGCAAATAAAAACCAAGGAAAGGACATATATGTACATGGAATGTTGGTACATGGCATTTGGAGTGTAAAGTAATCAACACAAAGGGAAAGAATGGAAAGGAAAAAAGACCCAAAGACACATATAGAAAACATAAATCACACTATTTTGGAGAGCTGACTCAAGATTAGCTAACATATGCATTCAGCAATAATCACCCTACCTGTGCATCATAAATTCGGTGCATGGCTTGATACAGCTGGCTAATGTATCTGGAAATGGCTGCAGCATCTTCTTCAAACACACCCAGCAAGGAACGGGTCTAAAAATCAGAAACAATGTACATTCATAACATTAAATTTATAGTGTAGTAGCTAGATTTTAGTTTCCAGTAACTCAAAACATATTGGAATAAAATGGATTGCTACTAGGCATTTGGTATGCGTCTAGCAGTCATGAAGCAGAGTCCCTCACTAAAGGCTGATAAGGAACTGAGCAATGACTCTCCTTATGGATTGATAACTTGACAGGAAGCAGGGGGTAGTAAAAGTCAAGAAGAGATTAGAGAGAATCTGCAAACAGTACATAGACACCTTGCAGAATCAACTGCTACAGCATGTTGTCTACCATGTTGTTGTTTAGTCGTTTAGTCATGTCCGACTCTTCATGACCCCATGGACCAGAGCCCGCCAGGCACTCCTGTCTTCCACTGCCTCCCGCAGTTTGGTCAAACTCATGTTTGTAGCTTCGAGAACACTGTCCAACCATCTCATCCTCTGTCGTCCCCTTCTCCTAGCTAGTGCCCTCAATCTTTCCCAACATCAGGGTCTTTTCCAGGGCGTCTTCTCTTCTCATGAGGTGGCCAAAGTATTAGAGCCTCAGCTTCACGATCTGTCCTTCCAGGGAGCACTCGGGGCTGATTTCCTTCAGAATGGATAGGTTTGATCTTCTTGCAGTCCATGGGACTCTCAAGAGTCCAACACCATAATTCAAAAGCATCAATTCTTCGGTGATCAGCCTTCTTTATGGTCCAGCTCTCACTTCCATACATCACTACTGGGAAAACCATAGCTTTAACTAAACGCACCTTTGTCGGCAAGGTAATGTCTCTGCTTTTTAAGATGCTGTCTAGGTTTGTCATTGCTTTTCTCCCAAGAAGCAGGCGTCTTTTAATTTCGTGACTGCTGTCACCATCTGCAGTGATCAAGGAGCCCAAGAAAGTAAAATCTCTCACTGCCTCCATTTCTTCCCCTTCTATTTGCCAGGAGGTGATGGGACCAGTGACCATGATCTTGGTTTTTTTGATGCTGAGCTTCAGACCATATTTTGCGCTCTCCTCTTTCACCCTCATTAAAAGGTTCTTTAATTCCTCCCCACTTTCTGCCATCAAGGTTGTGTCATCTGCATATCTGAGGTTGTTGATATTTCTTCCGGCAATCTTAATTCTGGCTTGGGATTCATTTAGTCCAGCCTTTTGCATGATGAATTCTGCATATAAGTTAAATAAGCAGGGAGACAATATACTTTGTTGTACTCCTTTCCCAATTTTGAACCAATCAGTTGTTCCATATCCAGTTCTAACTGTAGCTTCTTGTCCCACATAGAGATTTCTCAGGAGACAGATGAGGTGATCAGGCACTCCCATTTCTTTAAGAACTTGCCATAGTTTGCTGTGGTCGACACAGTCAAAGGCTTTTGCATAGTCAATGAAGCAGAAGTAGACGTTTTTCTGGAACTCTAGCTTTCTCCATAATCCAGCGCATGTTTGCTATTTGGTCTCTGGTTCCTCTGCCGCTTCGAAATCCAGCTTGCACTTCTGGGAGTTCTCGGTCCACATACTGCCTAAGCCTGCCTTGTAGAATTTTAAGCATAAGCTTGCTAGCGTGTGAAATAAGCGCAATTGTGCGGTAGTTGGAGCATTCTTTGGCACTGCCCTTCTTTGGGATTGGGATGTAGACTGATCTTCTCCATAGCTATTTTTAAACCTTTGATATATGGATAATAGGTTCATCAATGGCTACATGCTGTAATAACAAGAACTTGAACTCGTATCTTTGAAGACAGCTTATGCTTCCAGTTAGCGGGACCTGATGACAAACAACAGGAACAGCCATTTCCAGCGTGTCCTCCTTGTGAGCTTTCCATCCACCTACCGGTAGCTGCTAATGAAGACCAAGTACTGGAATATATAACTTCTGGTCTATGTAACACACACATACACACACACACACAAAAACAAGCAAGCACAGAAGAGGAGAGAGGAAAAGACTAATTTTATGGCTTCTAGTTCAATTTGGGATGTCCCATAAATCTCAAGTTTCAAAGAGCATAAACTTCTATACTTCTTCTTTTTTTGGGGGGGATAAAATCATTTATTTCTAGATCCTATATACTATTAACAAACTCATCGGTCCCATCCATATTTTACATTTAAAACACATAGCTTCTTCCCCCAAACAACTGTGGGAACTATAGTTTGTTGAGGGTGCTGGGAATGGTAGCTCTTAGGGTTCCCAGGATTCATTGAGGCATGTGCCTCAAGTACATGAATGTGATCATAGTCACTTGATCTTAGCCAAAAGGCAGAGAAGTGATGAATGTGACCAAAGTCAAGCGCTGTTCCTTAAATAGCCAAAACAGCTATTTAACCTTTATGTTTACGGACGTACAGAACCACCTTAAACCCTATGGTGCAGACCTATTAACAACCGTGCATACTCGGTGACTACAGAACAGTGAGCAGCTGTTTGAAAGAGGGAGGGATGGAGCAGGAATAGGGAAGCTACAGTCCTCCATGTTGTTGGACTCATCAGCTCAAGCCAACAAGAACATTGATCAGGGACATGGGTGTAGCCAGGATTTATTTGGGGGGGTGGACTTGATATTAGTGGGGGCAGAACCTCAGGTACCGTGTTTCTCCTAAAATAAAACGTGCCTCTAAAATAAGCCATGGCACGATCTTTTAAAGGCCAAACAATGTAAGACATCCCCCCAAATAAGACGTGTTGGGGGAGCCAGCGGGACGACCCAGAGGGAGCCGGCAAACGCAGCAGCGCGCGCCGCGCTGAGCCCCAGCCCGGCGGGAGCCCCAGCACAGCGACGCACGGAGCTCCGACTGAACGGGCCCCAGGACCCGGCAGCGGGCGGCGCGCGAAGCCGCAGGACCCGGCAGGAGCCGGCAGCAGCCCCAGCCGCGCCGCGCTGCACTGCGTGAAGTCCAGGGACCCAGCAGCGGGTCCTGGGGCTTCGTGCGGCAGCAGCTGCTGTCTCCTGCGGCTTCGCGCGCCGCCCGCTGCTGGGTCCCTGGGCTTCACGCGGTGCGGCGCGGCGTGGCTGGGGCTGCTGCCGGGTCCTGCCGGGTCCTGCGGCTTCGCGCGCCGCCCGCTGCCGGGTCCCTGGGCTTCACGCGGTGCGGCGCGGCGCACGAAGCCGCAGGACTCGGCAGGAGCCGGCAGCAGCCCCAGCTGCGCCGCGTGAAGCCCAGGGACCCGGCAGCGGGCGGCGCGCGAAGCCACAGGAGCCAGCAGCAGCAGCCTCAGCCGCGCCGCGTGAAGCCCCAGGACCCAGCAGCGGGCGGCGCGCGAAGCTGCAGGACCTGGCAGGACCCGGCAGCAGCCACAGCCGTGCCGCATGAAGCCCTGGGACCCAGCAGCAGGCTCAGCGGGCGGCGCAAGAAAGCCCCGTACCATACTTAACAATAAGACATCCCCCGAAAATAAGCCACGATGTATTTTTTTTAGAGGAAAAATAAATATAAGACGTGTCTTATTTTAGGAGAAACACGGTAGTTAAGTATTTATATTGATTTACTTGCTCTAGGGGGGCAGATGCCCCCCTGCTCCCCCTTGGCTATGTCCATGGTCAAGAATGATACGGTAGAAGCTGTAGTCCAGCAATATCTGGAGGGCCACAAGTTCTCCCACACTGGCATGCTATTTTCTTATGTCTATCATAGACTATTATGGATTCCAAAGAAGGGATGCAATCTCTTTTATATGCCAACACCTATAACGTATGTCCTACTTTTTGTACTGCTGACGATGAGCTATCTAGACATTAAAACTAGAGCCACCACCCAATCTCTATTTACTCTGGGATTTAAATTGGAATGACAAACACTACCTAGGTGTACTTGTAAACTACTAGCTTACCATGGACAGTTGCCTAACATCAACCTTGATGTTCTTTTGGTGCCAGAAAGGACACTACGTTTTTAGCTCATCTTTTATTCTTCAGCTATATGAATTTTTACTTGATTGGGCAAACACCATTTTAAATATTTATGTTTTTATTTGTGGAACTGTTTGAATGCTGCACCTCTGTAGTAGTAGAACAGCTTTTATGCTGCTATTTGAGTACACTGGTTTTTGTCCTAACATGGTAACAATACTATACCTGAAGGAGCGTCTCCACCACCATTGTTCTGCCTGGACACTGAGGTCCAGTGCCGAGGGCCTTCTGGTGGTTCCCTCACTGCGAGAAGTGAAGTTACAGGGAACCAGGCAGAGGGCCTTCTCGGTAGTGGCGCCGGCCCTGTGGAACACCCTCCTACCAGATGTCAAAGGAAAAAAAAACTACCAGACTTTTAGGAGACATCTGAAGGCAGCCCTGTTTAGCAGAGCTTTTAATATCTGAAGGACTATTGTATTTTGTAATCTTTGTTGGAAGCCGCCCAGAGTGGCTGGGGAAACCCAGCCAGATGGGCGGGGTATAAATTTGTTGTTGTTGTTGTTGTTGTTTGTTGTTGTTGTTGTATTTTTTAATCTTTGTTGGAAGCCGCCCAGTGTGGCTGGGGAAACCCAGCCAGATGGGCAGGGTATAAATTTGTTGTTGTTGTTGTTGTTACTATCATATTAAATGATCTCTCCATCCTTATCTTATGCATGTTCATCAAGAAATGAGCTCAGTGGAAAATAATTTTGACAGATATTGGGATTATAACCTTATCTATTCATTTTATAATTATGTGCAATCACGATGCCTCCAAAAGTTCAGTCAAAATGAATTTTTAATGGAATGTATATTTTCTTCTCCAAAAGGAAGTAAACATATTAAAATAGTAGCTTCTGATAAAATATAATATGTGTAAAAACTTATTAATGTTCTAGACATTGTGGATAAGAGTCACGAACACTATGAGTCAAATTTTGCTTAAGTGGTGAATTTAGGTAAGCCACAGTTTGTTCAGTGTGCGTTGCCTCCAATCTTTCAATTTGTCATCATGACAAAATCAGAGTTGATCCAGTTCTGCAATTCAACAGAGCTTCCATTGCTGGTTAAATGAGACAAATAACTTTTCATAATACAGTGGTACCTCGGTTTATGAACACAATTGGTTCCGTAAGTCTGTTCATAAACTGAAGCGTTCATAAACTGAAGCGAACTTTCCCATTGAAAGTAATGGAAAGTGGATTAATCCGTTCCAGACGGTCCGCGGAGTAACCGTTCATAAACTGAAGCGAACTTTCCCATTGAAAGTAATGGAAAGTGGATTAATCCGTTCCAGAAGGGTCCGCAAAGTACTTAAACTGAAGCGTTCATAAACTGAAACATGGGTGTAATTGGTTCCGGAAGTCTGTTCATAAACTGAAGCGTTCATAAACTGAAGCGAACTTTCCCATTAAAAGTAATGGAAAGTGAATTAATCCGTTCCAGATGGGTCCGCGGAGTTCATAAACCGAAAATTCATAAACCGAGGTGTTCATAAACCGAGGTTCCACTGTAGACTTCAATCAGGTTGTGTCAGTGTGAAGTTAAAGTGTAAGCATGACAAACTTCAATGATCTTATATAGGGGTTTGTACTAATGGATATGCTCTCAAAGGCTCCTTTGGACTCTGGAAGAGAAATTATTTTTCTGTAGAAAGAGTCCTTATGCTATGCAAAGCAAGGGAACGAAACTTCACACTTTGCAGATACAAGAATTTAGAAAAAGAAAATGAGGTTGTGATAAATGACCCTTTATGGGTACAAGTTTCCTGTGACGCCAACAGTACAATCCTATGCTTACACTTTATTAGTTGAATGCTCAAGCTTGAGAACTTTGCTGAATGTTTTTGTCCGCTTGCATGATAGATCTTTTGAGTTATGCCAAAGCTTTCCACTTTCAGGGAAACCTTTTTATGCTAGTTTGATGAGGAACTTCTGTAAAGGAATTCTTGTACATTGCAGAGAGTATTGAAGCATCAGTAGCATGCACAGTTGATTCAAGAGTAATGCTGTCCAGGTCTATTATCACCACACTGAGAATACATTCTAGATTCCTAAAACAGTGTTTTTCAACCACTGTTCCGCGGCACACTAGTGTGCCGTGAGTTGTTGCCTGGTGTGCCGTGGGAGAATTACTTTATATATAGTCAATATAGGCACAGAGTTAAATTTTTTAACATTTTCTAATGGTGGTGTGCCTCATGATTTTTTTCATGAAACAAGTGTGCCTTTGCCCAAAAAAGGTTGAAAAACACTGTCCTAGAATATGTCAAACTGTAGCTAAGAGTTGTAGAGCAGCATTCCTCAAACTGGTTCAAGGACCGATAGTGGCCTGCAGCCCACTTTCTGGTCCTGCCTCAATGCTACAACCCACCCCGATTGTACAGTAGACTTTTGTTTGGCTAGAGATGCTAGCAACGCAGCTCCCTCATTCAGAGGAGGAAGGACACCTAAATTTGCTTTGGGGCTTCCTCCAACCTTCCAGAACAGTTTGGAGAAGTTCATTGCACTCAATGAAGTCATTCCACAAGCACAATGATTTTTGGATGTTAGTTAACTGTCAGCAGATGGTGCCAATTTCTGCTTCTATCCAAGCCCTGCAGCACAATTTTGTGATTGGTGGACCTCAGTAATTTTTAGTTCTCAAATGGGCCCTAGGGGTAGCTTTGTGAGGAGATTGCTAGTAATAAGCGCACTTGCCCACATTACTGATTTTCTGAATGAAGGATCATTATGTTTTTAAGGAACCCCAGAACACAGTTTGAAAACAACTTCATTAAGATAAATGGCATTATGCATAGTACCCCTATAATCTGTTGTGCTTCAAGGTCTGATTTTTGTTTATTAATCAAGCTAGCAGCAACTTGAATGCCTCTGGTCTCTAGAGAATCCATTTTAGAAACATTTTATACTTTAATTCTTGACCATCTGCATCATTAGGGAAAAATCACCATCCGTCTTATTGATGCATGATGAACTAAAGCAGGGGTAGCAAACATTGTGCTCTCGAGAGCTCCCACCATCACCAGCAAGTATGTCTACAGGGATGGTTGGGAGACATAGTGCACCAATATCTGGAGTGCACTATGTTGACTAACCCTTAACCAAATAACCCCTCTTTTTAAATTTCTATAATTCTGGAAGGGATTTTAAGATGAGGTAGATGAGGATATAAGTATCTTCTAGATTTAATATCTAGACTAGGTCTAGATCAATTCCATATTGTATATGTAGTCCTTCTCTTACTTAGTATAAAAACTCTCTCAATCTAACAAAGTTGCATCTATCATACAACATTTGCACACTGTTATTGCTGAGGACAAGACCATAAACAGGAGACTGCAAAGCACTACTCTGAAGGCTTGTTTAGATGAGATCACAGGAAGTGTAAAAGATCTCAGCACTAGTTATTATCTTACAAAGCAACATATGAGATAATGAAGCCAATTATTCAAAAGAAACTGAAGATGCTAATCACCATCATCTCTTTCCAATCTGGTCACATACAGACTCAGTAGTTGAAAGGAAGTTTTCAAAGCATTACTATATATTGTTACACATCTTTACTTTTTTGAGAATCAACAGGCAAACACCTGTCAAGTTTTCTTGAGACAGTATGTGGTTGACAAGAATTTTGCTATATTTCAGTTTTTAAAAATGAATGTTTAATCGCGTATAGGAGTGGGCTACAAGGTAACTGTACCTGAAAACAACCACACTTACAAGAGAACAAAATTCAAAGTAAATGTGCATGGTACATTATTAAGTGTAATCTTTGAACAGGTCTACAAGGCAATTAAGCTAACACTACATGTAAGGCAACAATTTTAAAGTCACTGATAAACAATTCCACCAAATGTATGAGTAAGGGTGTAGTGGGGAAACTGAGGCAGCAATTTCAATAACTGCACAACAATTTAAGACAGGAACAGATTTCACTGGGCTCTACTGCCCCTACCACACTGTCTCCCTTGACTCTGCGGGACCTGAGAAAAAGACCTTCAGTGGGGTGGGGGAATACAATACTGTATAAAAATCAAGATAACGCTGAAAGAGCTCTTATGTCCCACCCTGTACATACCCTCCAGATTTTATACTTGACAGAAGCAACATCCCCATTTAAACCCCAACGGCCCAAAAATGGAGAAAGGAGTGGGGTGGAGAGGTGGAGAGAGAAGGCCTTTTGGGTTTGATTATTTTTCTGCCTAAGACAGTCGAAGTCGCGTCGCGTAATTATGCTTCCTCGGACTCCATTTAAGCGCCCCGTGGCGACTTGGAAAAGGGCAGGGGGGCGTCCCCAAACAAGTTTAAACACTGAGCCCACACAGAAGACCATTTCCCCACAGATTTAGCAGAAGCACTGCTGCATGCGAGGGTGCAGCAAACCCTCCGTGTCACTTGGGGAAGATGCTACAGAGGGCGAAACGGAAAGACCAGACCGCGGCGGGACAGTTTTTGCCGCCTGCACAGGCTCCTTGTCGCTATGGAGTCGCTCGTGAGGCGGCGGTCGGCGACGGCGGGGGGGAGATAAGAGAGGAAGGAAGGAGGGAGGGAGCGAAGCGTTACTATTCCGGGATGGTGGCAGTGAGGGATAGGGCTCCTCAGCCTGCCGCCGCTGCCACCAGCCCGCCTCGCGGCGCCGAGGGCCCTCAGCTCGCCGCCTCTCCCGCCGCTTCGCCTCCTCACCTGGGGGCTGTCCTCCAGCGTCTCCTCGATGGGCAGCTTGTCTATCCCAGGCATGTCGGCGGACGGATCTCCACAGGCCGGACCGGCCCAGCTGCCCTCTCACGCCGCACCCAGCTGACGGGTCTCCACCCTCGCGCTCTCTCCCGGCCGCTCGCCCGCCGCCTAGCACCTCCCCTTTCCCTCCTCCTCCCCGGAGCAGCCACAACAGGGGAGCTCAGGAAATCCCGCCCCGGCACTTCCACGCAGCGGGCCGCGGCTGCCAAGGCCGCCCCCTTCTCCCTCAGACGCGGCGGACTGCGCGGTGCCTGCTTCCCATTGGCTGAGAAGGCGGCCACTCCGAACCGAAGAAGCAGCAGCTGGAGGAGGCGCGCGGCCTCTTATTTCTTAATCCGGATCCACAGGCTCTCTCTTGGCCTCTGATGCGGGGGTTGTTGGTGCCGGGGCTGGCGGCCCTTCCTGCACTGCCTCCCCCACCCCGTGCGGCCCTCAGAGGGTGGAAGGGAGATCCTCCCCCCGGTTATTGCGGCTGGTCGTCCTCTGCGTGAGGCTCACCTGGGAGCAATTCCTCACCGGGCCCAGCAGGGCTTTCTTCTCCGTGAAGCAAGGGCAAAGGATGGCACAGGCACGCCATGTTGCGTGTCAGCCCAGCCGCCGCTTCCGATGCCCTTTCCCCCCCCAACCTTGACTTAAAATTACTGCTTTGCCGCCTAGCACACACCTCTGTTGTTAGGTGGATATTTTAAACACGTTTTCAATTGTGTGTTTGGTTTTTTTGCTTTTTTTTAACTTTACAACATTATTTTATTAGTTGGATACGAAAGGAGAATGGGTCGAAATATATTAAGAGGCATGGAGAGCCTGGGATCTGCAAATTCCAGATGGATTTGAAAATGATGTCCATAGTATTAATAACTGCCAGCTGGTTAACTCTTGTCTGCACCATTAGGAGGAGGGAGTAGGCTCTGCTTATCCATCATTATGCTTACCTAGCCGACAGCAAAGTCTCTGAGGCCAATTAAAAGAATTGATCATATATTAGTATTGTTTTTAAAATAAAGTTATACTGAGCACTTTAAGAATACTGTTGTGAGTTTGCCAGGGTCAGTCTGGATGACACCCATGGTGTCTCTTCAACTCTGTAATCCAGTGTATGTGGGGGTGGAATCTCTATGAGGAAACCAGTTGAACCTGTTCCTTTGGTAAGGTAATGGCAGGCAGTATAATAGTGCCATTTACATTAGCCATGCTGCCATATAGACAGGTGGGGGTAACTGCCCCTACTTGGAATCAAGATCAAGAAGGGTAGCCAGGTTTTTGTGGGTAAGTTTTGGCTGATACCGGAAGCTGAAGAGACAGGTATGTCATGCTCTGTGCTGGACCCAAGCACTGTGGCTTGAAGCTTCCCTGGAACCCAAATGGAGAATTGATAGGTTAGTGTGTTAATTCTGTGAGCCGATCTTATGCTCAGATTGTATGTATGTGTAAATACAACCACGTATCCTAAAGACACCAAAATCTCTATTGACCTTCATTCCAAGAAAATAGAACCCTAGGTAACACAGAAATCCCAGCAGTCTCATTGCTCAGAGACTGGGATACATGCAGCAGTACATTAGTATATATAAACCAAAGTCATTACGATAAGAATTACTCCATTATCAAATATTTACCATGTGTAATACAAACTTACTTAGAAAAAGTAAGACCTTTAATCAAATGATTAACTAGCAGTGGAATCTAATGTCTACTCAGAAATAAGCACTATTGAATTCAAAGGTTCTTACTCCCAGGTAAGTATATAGAACTGCAGCCTAGGCCATTGTGTTTTGTTCCTGGTTTGACCTTTCCCCCCCTCTTTTTATGTATACTGAGATGGCACTGGCTGGGCTGCCAGATACATCAAAATAGTCCAGTGTGGGTTTTTTTTTTTAAAAAAAAAGGAAATAAAGCATGAATCAAAATTCCAGTGTACTGAAGTTACATTACCACCAGAAAGCATAATAAGGCTCCATTTGCACTTACTCTCCATGTTTTTTAACCCATTCCAGAATAAAATACTTTTCTGCGGTATTGGCTGCATGTTTAGGAAGATAAGGTTACCCATATGGTTACCCATACTACATCTGCCATTCACTCTCTACATTTTTATTATAATAATCTATATACTGGTATATAAAAATGTAAACTGGCCATGTCCATTAGTATCAACTTTTCACCAAAACCGCTTGATTGCGTTCAAATTTTGACACAATGCCACATGCAAATATGAGAGTAACCTCGTACCGTTTTCAAAGATAGATGTCACACCTGTGCCAGGTAACCCCCCCCAAAACCCCGTGTTTCAAAAAACACCACTCAGACGAAAATGCATGCTGGGAAAAGAACCAGGTTGCAAACCAGTGCCCTCTAGCGGCGGCTACACTGGTACTGCACCTATAAAACATTCCCTCTCAACAGCACTTCGGCTCCCTTTACATACTAGGCCGAAGCCTTTACAGACTAGGCCGAATGGAGGTACAGTGGTACCTCGACATCCGAACGATTCGACTTCCAAAGTCGACAACCCTGGAAGTCTTTTCACCGCGTGCACAGGTTCTGCGCCTGTGCAGAAGCGGCGCGTGCAGTCGACACATGCGCAAAATCGCGCTTTGCGCATGCGCAGAATGGGTGCTTCGACAACCGAAGACTTCGACTTAGGACGACGCCCGCGGAACGGATCGTCTTCGTAAGTCAAGGTACCACTGTACTGACTCGCCTGGGTGGGGGTTGGGGGGAGATGGGGACGGGATAGGTCAGGACAGGGATGAGCCGGGGGTGGGGGTAAGAGTGATACATCATGGGTTGGGACAGGGTGGGGAAAATCACAGGGAAAAGCCGGGGGTGGGGGGAGGAAGGGGCAGGATATGTTATGGATCGGCACAGGATGGGGGCAGTCACAGGGATTAGCCACAGCAACGTGTGGCAGGGCCAACTACTAATAATATTGATAATATAAGAATAATAAATTATATTTGTACCCCGCCCTCCCTAACCGAAGCCAGGCTTAAAGCAGCTAACATCATACAAATAACACAATACATATACATAAAAACGGGCATCAATTAAAATACATCTTAAAATTAATTCAGGCAAATTAAAATCTGGACAAATGGCAGTTAACAGGTTAAGATTGAGAGCGGTTAATACTTGCCAGGACCAACTGTTTTAACTGATCATATAAGGACCTGTGAACAGGCTGGGGGGCCTCCTTCACATAAATCACAATAGAGGTGAAGAACCTCAGGCCAGGCAGGCCAAATGGAGCCCTCCAGCCTTCTCTATCTGCCTGCAGGACACTTTCCAGGCCATACCTTCTCCCTAGCCACACCCAGGCTCCTCACCCTAGGCTGCACCCCTCACCACCCCTCCTCCTGCTTGCCTAGACTGAAGATAGAGAGATACAGACAGTTCACTGGCAAAATTGGAACAAGTATAGCTATGTAGTTGCACCGTGAGAGCATTGCTCACATCAAGAGTCCAACAGATAAAGGTTCTACAATAAACATTCAAATATTGGTTTTTTTGTAAATATATTCCCAAAGAAGAGCAGAGTTTGTATACATACTAGATTTTTAAAGTCGAACCTGTTAATGGGATGTTTTGCACTCCTGCAGATTGCTTGCTGTCTCTTTCCACATTTCATTGCTGTGTTTCCATCTGGCGCGGAAGAGAGTGCTCTTATTTCCCTGGGCTGTTCTGCACATCAAACTGAACTAAACTTTGGCTGAGCACGAACGTGTGTGGCTTATTTGGAGCCCATACCTAATTTGGTTTTCCCTGGTTCTTTTCAAGCCGGTGATGAAATAAGCCAAGGATTGGCTTCATGTGTTCTCTGAACCGAAACTTTGGTTACAGCTCGTGCTTAGTCTGGAGAGACCTTAACCACAAACCTGGGTTTGGTCAGCATACTAAGCCAAGGCAGCAAAAAAGGACTTGAAAGGAGCAAAACAGGCTTCAGTAGTATGCCATACATAAAGTAATTTATTTCTCTAGTTTTTCCTTCCATGGAAGCCATTCTCAGAAAACAAACTATGATAAATGCAAATATTAATTGATTATTAACTCAAAATAATGTAATTATAGCTTATTATTAATAGCTTAAGCTCTCATTTTTTAAATTTCTTTTGAATAAGGAATTAAAGAAACTTTAATGTTTTTAATAACACTATAATTTAGCTTACCCCCAAAGCTTACACCAAGAAATTGCCAACACTAGATGGCAGCATTAGAGAGCTATTATTAATGTTAATGTTCTTTTCAGTACAAACTACTGTAGAACAAAAAGCAATAATTTAACATTTATTTTAAAATAAAAAATGGCACAAAAGGGCACAATAATTCACCTATGTGGATAAACTGTTGTTCCCAACTCAGGGGAATTTTGTGGATGTAGCGTATCTTGATTTCAGTGAGGCTTTTGACAAAGTCCTCCATTATATTATTGCAGAGAAGCTGGCAAAATGTGCGCTGGCCAAGGTGGATTTACAGCTGGTTAAATGACCAAACCCAGAGTGCTCACTAATGGTTATCATCCTGGAAAAAAGTGACAAGTGGGATGCCACTGGGTTCTGTCCTGGGTCTGTTGTTCAATGTCTTTATAAATGACTTGGATGAAGGAATTGAGAGGATGCAGACGACACCAAATTTGCAGATGACATCAAACTGGGAGGGGTAACTAATGCCACAGAAGAAAGAATCAGAATTCAAATTGACTTTAACAGATTGGGACAAATACAAAACTCTACATTTAGGTAGGAAGAACCAGTTGCACAAATTTAAGATGAGAGACACCTGGATTGCCAACAGTAAATATTAAAAAGGATTTAGAGGTCTTAAAGCACAAGCTTAACATGAGCCAACAGTGCATTGCAGCAGCAAAAAACTAATACTATTCTAGGCTGCATCAACAGAAGTATAGTGTCCAGATCAAGAGAAGAAAAAGTACCGCTCTATTCTGCCTTGGTCAGACCACACCTGGAATACTGTGTCCAGTTCTGGATGCCACAATTTCAGAAGGATATGGACGAACTGGAACGTGTTCAAAGGAGGGCAATCAAGACAATCAAGGGTCTGGAAACCAAGCCTTATGGGGAACAGTTGAGGAGTTGGGTATGTTTAGCTTGGAAAAGAGGAGACAGGAGATATGATAGCCATCTTCAAATATCTAAAGAGCTGTCACATGGAAGATGGAGAAAGCTTGCTTTCTCCTGCTCTGGAGGTACCCTGTTTCTCATATTTTAAGGCATCCCCATAAAATAAGCCATAGCAGGATTTTTAAGCATTCAAGGAATATAAGCCATACCCCGAAAATAAGACATAGTGATAGGAGCAGCAGCAATGCCGGCCGCGGCAGGAGGAGGAGGAAAAAAATAAGACATCCCTTGAAAATAAGCCATAGTGTGTTTTTTTGAGGAAAAAATAAATATAAGACGTGTCTTATAATATGAGAAACACGGTAGGACCCAAGCCAATGGATTCAACTTACAAGAAAGGAGATTCCAACAAAACATCAGGAAGCACTTTCTGACAGTAAAAGCTGTTTGACAGTGGAACAGACTCCCTCAGGAGGTTGTGGAGTCCAGAGATGAAATTGAGTTTCGCATTCATACTTTAATGGAAAAAATACAACAGCCCAAAGAAAAACAGCACTGGTGTATTTAATAAATGTATTTAATTTCAAACCTTCTTTTATATGCTTTAAATAGGTAAAGGACCCCTGACAGTTAAGTCCAGTCGCGAATGACTCTGGGGTTGCGGCACTCATCTTGCTTTACTGGCTGAGGGAGCTGATGTTTTGTCCGCAGACAGTTTTTCCAGGTTATGTGGCCAGCATGACTAAACCGTTTCTGGCGAACCAGAGCAGCACACGGAAACGCCGTTTACCTTCCCTCCGGAGTAGTACCTATTTATTTACTTGCACTTTGACATGCTTTCAAACTGCTAGGTTGGCAGGAGCTGGGACCGAGCAACAGGAGCTCACCCTGTCACGGGGATTCGAACCGCCGACCTTCCAATCAGCAAGCCCTAGGCTCAGTGGTTTAGACCACATTGCCACCCGCGTTTATGCTTTAGTTAATTATAAAAACTAGGATAGCAAAAACTAATTATTTATGATACCTAAATTCCAATTGATTTAGCACATAAAAGCAACTCCTGGACACAAGGTTGGGCAGTGTATATGGAGGCCCTTGGCTACCCAGATGACAAGATGTGGGTCACTGATGTGGTCACTGGCAGAGGAATAGGAGTGTGGGGGGAGCGCACCGCCCCCGGCAGCGCGATCCCGGTGGGGTGCCATTGCCCCCAGGATGCACGCCAGCCCCGCCCACACCTGCTTTCTGCCCCCCCAGTGCCAGAGCATGAAGCTCCGCCACTGGATGTGGTCCAAAGGAAAGCAGAACAATATGTTTGGCACCAGCTTGACTGCAGGAGTTGCCAGAAGG
Organism: Zootoca vivipara; assembly: GCF_965207765.1. Taxonomy (NCBI): domain Eukaryota; kingdom Metazoa; phylum Chordata; class Lepidosauria; order Squamata; family Lacertidae; genus Zootoca; species Zootoca vivipara. The sequence continues at coordinate 80,398,167 of NC_142584.1, read as the reverse complement.
AGTCATACAAGACATCATCCATAACAGTTTCTGATATAAAAAGGTGTACTTTGCAACTTGGAGTTACCAAGGAAATTAATGGCAAATTACTTAACTGATTCCAGTGGGTCTACTCTGAGAATAATATCAATAACAATAACAATAACAACAATAACAATAACAATAATATATTATTATTTTTACCCCGCCCATCTGGCTGGGTTTCCCCAGCCACTCTGGGCGGCTTCCAACGGAAGTATTAAAATACAATAATTTATTAAAGATTAAAAGCTTCCCTAAACAGGGCTGCCTTCAGATGTCCTCTAAAAGTCTGGTAATTGTTTTTCTCTTTGACATCTGGTAGGAGGGCATTCCACAGGGTGGGTGCCACTACCGAGAAGGCCCTCTGCCTGGTTCCCTGCAACTTGGCTTCTCACAGCAAGGGAACCGCCAGAAGGCCCTCGGCACTGGACCTCAGTATCTGGGCAGAACGATGGAGGTGGAGATGCTCCTTCAGGTATACTGGACCGAGGCCGTTTAGGGCTTTAAAGGTCAGCACCAACACCCCCTCTTTCTAAGCAATAGTAGCATACAGAGCACAATCCTGCTTTTTTAAAACAAAAGGTTCTTTTGCTATTGATTTCACTGGGATTGTTCTTCAAAGTTTTGTACAAGTAGTTGTTGGACTCCTCTTAGAATATCAGCATAATACAAGTGCTGGGGGCTGGGGAGAAGCAAACAAATTTCTACCTTTTCAAACTACTTAGTTCAACAATTCCTGTTAACTAATCCATGCTCTTGGAAGACAATTACACTGAGCTCTGACAACATTGCCAACCCATTGCAGTGTGCCTTATGCCAAACACCATTGTTATATTATTGACCATGTTCACTATTACATATGCATATGAAAAAACAGAAGCTTTTTCATCAGGATTACCCTAATAGCATTAAGAGATTATTTTTTAAAATTTCATTGGAAGAAAATTCACTTAAATGAGATTACTTATTACTTGACTGGTTTCCTATCATGCTGTTATGTTTAGGTAAGTGGAGTCCATTAGAATGTTATTTTTTTAAGAAACCTGATTTTATACATTAATGATTTCAAATAAAAGAGAAGTGCTATATTTGTGTGCTGGTTCTTTTGAGAAAGTTAAGTCTGATGCTCTGGTTAGACGAGATAACACTTTTTGTCCCTCTTGGTGCCCCCCCTGGTGTCACCATTAGTTGCTAATTACTTGCAAACAAATAAACAATTAACTCCTCGTGCCTCTTGGTGGGAGAATCTTCATTGACATGCTAAAACTTTCTAATAAAAGATTTTAATTAATGACGTGGCGAATCCAACCCCCTTGTCAACAAAGCTATAAGGAGGAACTGCGAAAGAAAAACCTGAACTATGGTGCATTTGGTACCTAGGCTGACAGTACAAGAATGGCAAGCAGATCACTCTGTCCTCTTAATGCAACTTCTCACAACCATCAGGACAAATCCAATCTTGGGGAAAGCAAAAAGGCATCTTGTTCATTTTCCATTGAAAGCATTTTGGGGTTAGAGCGAAAAAAAGATGGCACAACTGCTGCAAAGCCGCACAGGCCATGGATGGATAAATGCAATGATTTAGGTAAGATGGGAAGCTTCATTTCTGTTTTCTTAACTTTTTAACCTGAGCTCAGGGCTTTAAAAAATTTTTTTAACAAGCCAGTGTGCATCCATTAAATAAGCTGTAAAGAAAAAAATCAGGTTGTTATCTTTGAATTTTGAAACGTATAACCCAACATTTCATGGTATTAAAACACTGCATTTGTGACTTTTCAGGAGAGGATTGCAACCCTTGTCTACGTTTTCCTGCCATTTCCTATGCAATCCCATTGTTTAATGCGATCAGCTACCCAGAGGCAGAAGAAAGAGTTCGGAAATGTGAAAACTATTTTGCAGTCAATGAAAAGCTTTCTTACAAAAGGGAATTGAGTTGGTACAGAGGTAGGAGGCCAAGAACTGCATTCACTCGGAGCCAGGTAGGGATTGAGTACATTTAACCTATTCATAAATCTAAGAATGGATGTTTTGCTTGGTGCATTGTTTAGTAAGAGGGTATTTATTAGCAAGAAATGCCTGTTTCACAAAAGTCTGTACAATCATTCATTTACTGAATAAAAATATACAGTATATAGATGTTAACATGTAATCAACAATGTTGTTCAAAATAGCGTAGTTGATTACTGTTGATTTGTATTTAAGTTTAGAACCTGACCTCTGTTTTTATCAGGCGATTCAACTTTATTTTTTGCTGCAGTGAACAATAAATAAATAATAGCGTTCCTCTTTATTATCCTTAGATTGAAGTGCTGGAAAATGTTTTCAGAGTGAACTCTTATCCTGGGATTGATGTTAGAGAAGAACTAGCTCAAAAATTAGATTTAGATGAAGACAGGATCCAGGTAACTTTTGAATAGCATTATTTGAATCTTTCTGTGATCACTCTGTCTGTCTGCTTAGCAGATCTCGCAGTGGTTGGAAATAATAATAAACTTCAGAGATTCTGACTCCTACTGATTTGGGATTGCCTTTGGAGCACTTTATGGGAGAAAACCAGACACTGCATATATTTGCCCTCCCTAACTCCACATATATTTGCCTAAATATAAACTTACTATGAAAGAAATGCATTTTATTTAACCCGAAAGCATGTAGGGTAGTTGCCAGGATTTAAGACTTGGAAGCGTGCTGTTTTGATTGTATAGTGAGAGGTAACTCATACAGAATTCAATGATGTTTACTCCCAAGTAAGTGTGTTTAGGATTGCAAGAGAATGTAAAATTATGATTATATTAGGAATTTATATTACCAAAATTAAGGCAACAATTCTAAGCACGCTTGCCAGGGAGTAGGCTCCATTGAACACAGTGGGGCTTACTTCTGAGTAAACATGCATGGGATTGGGTGCTGTACATTTTTCAGACTTCTGTTTAAGTGGAATGAGAAAATTAAAATAGGATTTGTTATAACTACAAAATGCTGAAAGTGCATTTGGCAATATGAGACTTACTATCCAACATTTGATTTAAAATTCCACATAGTTTTAAACAACTTTGTTTTATCTGCCTTCAAACAGACTGAAGTTATGTCTTACTAAGTAGATACAAAATAAAAAAATTCCTTCAGTAGCACCTTAAAGACCAACTAAGTTTTTATTTTGGTATGAGCTTTCGTGTGCATGCACAAATAAAAACTTAGTTGGTCTTTAAGGTGCTACTGAAGGAATTTTTTTATTTTGTTTCGACTCAGACCAACACGGCTACCTACCTGTTACTAAGTAGATATAATTTGTATTTTCTAACCTGGTTGCAACTTGTTTTGGATGCCGTTCAGAATACTTTCTGACTCTGCTTCAGGTGCTGATGATGGACTTTTATCTTTGTTTTAACTGCATCATTTAATGCTTTAAAAAGTCAGGTCTCTTTTGTGGACTTCAGTGGGTGACCAAGCATCCACTTTAGCTTAGAAGTCTGGATAGTTCCGCATCAGAGACTGTGACAGTCTGATCTCCTAAAACCAATCACCAAATGCAGCCATTCTACAAGTTTTCTTCTCTCATTTATCTACAAAATGTTCATTTCAACCCAGCACCCAGATTGGGTATGTCATAGCTCAAAGAACATAAGGAGAGCCCTGCTGGATCAGGCCAAAGGCCCATCTATTCCACCATCCTGTTCTCACAGTGGCGAAAGAGTTGCCCATGGGAAACCCACAAGGAAGATCTGAGTGTAACAGCCCTGTCTTTGTGAGTCTCAGCCATCGGTATTCAGACACATCCTTCCTCTGACAATGTTCCTAAGGAAACTCCCTGTGGCAATATTTTTTGTTATGTGGTTGTACACTGAGGCTTCATTTTCCAACATAGCGCTTTCCTTTAAGTGGTGCTATAAAGATGGTTGATTTGTAACAAGTGCACCTTTTTTCTTTTCTTTTCTTCTTTCTTTCTTTCTTTCTTCTTTCTTTCTTTCTTTCTTTCTTTCTTGTTTTTGAACAATTTCAGATCTGGTTCCAGAATCGCCGGGCAAAGCTGAAGAGATCCCACAGAGAATCTCAGTTTCTAATGGTGAAAAACAATTTATCTCAAAACATGATAAAATAATAGGATCACCCACCCAATGCGCTAGTGCATTGATGAAGCATGATGTGAAGCGTTCATAAACTGAAAACTCTTATCAAGGAATTATAACGTTACAAATTTGCTTGCATGTTAGTCAACTAGTTCTGAAAGAGAAGAATGATTTTTGCGAAGGAAAATAAATGGTGATCAAAGATAGGGAACTTGCGGCTCTCCAGATGTTATGGGACCCCAACTCCCATCAGCCTCAACTAGCACGGCCAGTGATCAGGCATGATGGGATTTAGAGCCCAGCATTATCTGGAGGGCCACAGGTTCTCTAAATACTATTGTAGCATTATTCCTATTAATAAGGGGGGAAACATTTCCTCTAACAGCTTAATAGCTTATTTTCAGGGAAGGGGTGGGGGAGAGCTATTTTTGCAGATAACTAACCAAAGGAGGTAGTGATGCATCATTGTAAATTGTGAGGACTAAACATACAACGGGGCAGAGAACCTGTGACTTTCCAAATACTGTTGGACTCCAACTCCCATCAGTCCCAGCCAGCATGACCAATGGTCAGGCATAATGGGACATTGAGGCCAACATCTGGAGGGCTACATACATCAAGGAGGCTTTGCATAAAATTTTGTAGCTCGGTTTTCCCTACAGCTGTGTTTCCGGCACTCAGGAAGCTGCGTATGTATGAGGCCTGCACCATAAAAGCCAAAGGATCCACATGAGGAGCTAATTACAGACAGCTGCAGGGAATCCTGTCCTGGAAGAAGCATTTCTCTCTGTAAGATTTTAATATTTTCTACTATGTTTCCTACTATGATCCAGAGATGTGCAAATGTTTATTGGGTGATGGTGGCAATTGGCTTAAAAAAAGCTTTTTGCCGGGATGTTATGCAGCAAAAGTATACATGGCATCCCACTTTGTGTGTATGTGCATAGCTGCCAAGTTTTCCCTTTTCTCACGAGGAAGCCTATTCAGCATAAGGAAATTTCCCTTTAAAAAAGGGAGAACTTGGCAGCTATGGTATGTGTCTCTGCTTCATGAAAAGAAGAAAATGACATTCACATATGAAACCAACATATATACAGTGGAACCTCGGTTTATGAACACCTCGGTTTATGAATTTTCAGTTTATGAACGCCGCGGACCCATCTGGAATGGATTAATTCATTTTCCATTACTTTCAGTGGGAAAGTTTGCTTCAGTTTATGAACGCTTCAGTTTATGAACAGACTTCCGGAACCAATTACACCCATGCTTCAGTTTATGAACGCTTCAGTTTAAGTACTCCGCGGACCCGTCTGGAACGGATTAATCCACTTTCCATTACTTTCAATGGGAAAGTTTGCTTCAGTTTATGAACGCTTACTCCGCAGACCGTCTGGAACGGATTAATTCACTTTCCATTACTTTCAATGGGAAAGTTCGCTTCAGTTTATGAACCCTTCAGTTTATGAACAGACTTCCGGAACCAATTGTGTTCATAAACCGAGGTACCACTGTAATATTATGGGAATCTTTGCAAGATCAATCCCTGGGGAGGGAGAGCGAGCATTTTGTACCTTCCCACTTTCCTCAGGAAACGGGTTGCTCCTGTGATGACCCCTTTGTTGGTTTTTTGGAACCATTTCAGCTCAGTGTGTATATACGCCAAGATTTGCCAGTCTGCAATAACTACAGCTGATCTTTCAGAGGGAACAAAGGCAGTATGTGTCCCGTCATTCTCAAAATCAGGGGTCCCCAAACTAAGGCCCGGGGGCCGTATGTGGCCCAATTGCCTTCTAAATCCGGACCGCGGATGGTCCGGAATCAGCATGTTTTTACATGAGTAGAATTTAATCAGCATGTTTAATCAGCATGTTTTTACATGAGTAGAATTTATTTAAAATGCATCTCTGGGTTATTTGTGGGGCATAGGAATTCGTTCATTCCCCCCCCCCCAAAAAAAACATAGTCCGGCCCCCCACAAGGTCTGAGGGACAGTGGACCGGCCCTCTGCTGAAAAAGTTTGCCGACCCCTGCTCAAAATGAACACAACTTTGGCTATATCATAAATACCTGCTTCCCTCCCCACATCTTTTAGAAACTACAGTGGCGCCTTGCTTTACGAATGCCTCGCACAACGAAAAACTCGCTAGACGAAAGAGTTTTGCATTGCGCAAGGCATTCGTAAGATGACAAAATTTTCTATGACCGCCGCTTCGTCTTACGAAGTGCGGCCATAGAAAGCGACAAAGCAAGATCAGCTGTCAGCGCGGAAGCGGGAAGACCTTCCCCCGCCGCCGCCTCTCGCCCTGCACCCCAGACATGGAGCGCAACTTCGGAGGTCTCTGAAGTTGCGTTCCGTGTCGGGGGAGGCTGGCGAGAGGCGGCGGGGGAAGGTCTTCCCCCGCCGCCGCCTCGCTTCTCGCTGCGCACAGCCGCCATGGAACGCAGTTTCGGATACCTCTGAAACTGCGCTCCATGTCGGGGGAGGCAGGCGGGAGGCGGTGGTGGGAGAAGCTCTTCCCCCGCCATCGCTTCTCGCCACGAAAAGCCGGCATGGGGTGCAGTTTCGGAGGTTTCCGAAACTGCACCCCATACCGGAGAAGGCAGGCGGGAGGCGGCAGTGGGAGAAGCTCGGCAGTGGAGGCGGCAGGCGGGAGGCGGCAGTGGGAGAAGCGTAAAGCCGGCATGGAGCGCAACTTTGGAGGTCTCCGAAGCTGCACTCTATGTCGGGGGAGGCAGGCAAGGCGGTGGCTGGGAGAAGAGAGCTTCTCCCCCCGCCGCCTCGCACACAGCCGGCATCGGACGGGGCTTCGGAGACCTTCTCCGAAGCCTCGTCGCATGCTGCCGCCAGTCCCCCAGAGCCTATAGAAACGCATTGATTAAGTTTCAATGCATTCCTATGGGAAACTGGGACTCGCTAGATGAAAAATTCGTTACACGAATTGACCCGTGGAACGAATTAATTTCGTCTAGCGAGGCACCACTGTATGTTGCTTGTATTTTATACTGTAGCAGATGCATTGCCTGTTAGTTTCCAGGGGGGTTTATTGACCTTTAAACAGTTCAGGACAAAGAAAATGTAAAGGCTTTGTTCACATGGCCACTGTCAAGATCTCTTAGACTGGCAAACACTAAAGGCATGGGCTTTTCAGTGGTAGCCCCATATTTGTGGAATTCACTCCTGAGGGAACTGATGTCTGGCCCTGTTTGTGCTAGCTTTAAAAACTTCTTTATTTTAGTTTGCTTTTAATAAGGTGAGGGGCTGAGTACCTAACTGTTAAACTGTGTTGTTGTTGTTTAAAAATCTGTTTTATCTGGATTGCTGTACTGGGTTATATTGTATTCTAGAACTGCTGTTTTTAGTTTTTGAAATTGTAATGAGATATTTTGGTTGTATTTTATGGTTTAAAATGTTTAAGTGGACCATCTTGGGAGGCCTTTTCCCTGAAGGTGACGTATAACTTTGGAAAATAAATAAATAATGGCCAACATGTAGAGTGTGCTATTTTGCTAGGGGGCATCTAACGAAATCTGCCAGAAATCTGTAGCCAGATGAAAACAACTTGGTTGAAAACTTCAACTGGTTCAAAATGCAGCAGCCCGATTGCCTTTAAAAGTCAAACAACTCTCATTCTGAAACAGCTGAAACTCCCATTTCTGAACTCAATTTAAATGACTTAAGTCCCAAATGTCTGAGAGACTGCTTCTTTCCCCACAGGCCCTCTCAGGCTTTAAGAGCAGCAGAAAACGCTCTCCTGATACTGTACTGTACTAGCTCTGCAGATTTCAGAAGTTGGGGATTGGGTGGCCCAGTAGAGGGCATTCTCTGTGGCAGCTCCTAAATTGTGGAACTGCCCACAGAGGTGCAGGTGGATGCTGGAGACACACCTCTTTGCCCTGATCTTTGGCAGATGTGTGTGTAGGACCCACCCTATTCCTGTGACTGTAGTGCAAATTTAAGTAATATAATAATAATATTAATAATAATATTTTTGTATTAATACCCTGCCCATCTGGCTGGGTTTCCCCAGCCACTCTGGGCGGCTTCCAACAGAAAAATAAAACACAGTAATCTATCAAACATTAAAAGCCTCCCTGAACAGTATTCTTAATACTGAATTTTAAATTGTTGTAACCTGCTTTGGAACCTGCTGGTGAAGGCTGGGTAATTATTTTAATATAGTTATTATAATGGTAATAATAGATAAGCTATTTCAAAACTGCTTTATGTTCACACTGTAGACATACACTAATGAAAAGCTGGTCTTTCCTTACACGGAAACAGCAGTCTGTTCGCTGATGCCACCATACCTTTATAGCACATATCTCCCGCCTGCCTGCAAGAATACAGGTAACTGTAGTTTACCCCTCACCTGTAGTGTCTTTCCTGGATTCCCAACACAGCAGGTTGCTACTGCTTAGCACAATGTCCCAGCCATATTGCCTCACTGGCTACTACTGCCCATCACAAAGCTACAATTACTGGCACCCTTTACAAACACTTTTCTTGGGGAATTATTGGGCAGCAGATGTGCTTCAAATGTACTTCAAAAGTTATGGTGTGTTCAACTCAACTCAACTCAACTCAACTGTATGTTCTTGGATTCTAAGCTGCTCCTCTGTTCATGCAAAAGGGAGGAGATGAATTTCGATCACCTCCTCCTGCAGCTTCCTGCACCACATCCATCACCAGTCTCAAGGGCCCTCCAGCTGTCCAGGATCAGATTTGCAGGGGCTGCAGAGGGAAGGGGCAGATAGGAAAGCCCCATTCCATTCACCTTTACTCTGTTCCTAAAAGCAACGTTACGATCCAAGCCACTGAGTCATGATTTTTCATTTGCAGGGACTACTGCAGGGATCCCCAAACTAAGGCCCGGGGGCCGGATGCGGCCCAATTGCTTTCTAAATCCGGCCCGCGGACGGTCCGGGAATCAGCATGTTTTTACATGAGTAGAATGTGTCCTTTTATTTAAAATGCATCTCTGGGTTATTTGTGGGGCCTGCCTGGTGTTTTTACATGAGTAAAATGTGTCCTTTTATTTAAAATGCACCTCTGGGTTATTTGTGGGGCATAGGAATTCGTTAATATTTTTTTCCAGAATATAGTCCGGCCCCCCACAAGGTCTGAGGGACAGGGGACGGGCCCCCTGCTGAAAAAGTTTGCTGACCCCTGGACTACTGCAAAGTGTACAATGGAGAAGCCATATTTAATCCTTGTGTGGCTTTCTCTTTAGCCATGTGAAGTGGCAGTCTTTCTGTGTTTTCCCGAAAAGGATTACAGAACAGGTCTAGTTGTTTGAAATTCTCTTTCAAGGTTGTTAATCATTGTTCAGATATAAATAAATAGCCTGTAGCATCACATAGTTGGGATTTAAAAGTAATGGGAGGGATTCATGAAGTAAAACATCATCTTTCTAAACAAATGCAGCTAGTAGGATCTCATTCTGACAGGACTGGGGGTGGGGAAATATGGGGACTGTCATTTTTGCGTCTCATTGCTATTCAACTCTCACTTTACAAAATTCTTTATACTGTATATCTTTCAGCTAAGATTTCACTTCATGCCTCTGATAAGGTGGGCTTGAGCCCACAAATGTTTATGCCATAATAAGTTTGTTAATCTTTAAGGGGCCACAAGGCTCTTTGATTGCTTTCCCCCCCCAAATGAAATCCAGGATCCAGTATAAGTTGAACAAAGGCAAAATACTTTTCCATTGGCTTAACAAACTTTTAATGGGCTGCTCTAATACAAGGAAATGTTACACTTAACAAGGATTTCTGAAGTTTATTTTACTTACTCTGACAAAAGGCCTACCGAACAAAAGATTTGCAAACACCTTCATTTTGCTCATCCTCCCCTTTCTGTACCTGTGTCGTTAAATGCCACTAATTTGAGATCTTTGTGACTCATAATCTCCAAACCAGGGTTGTTTAGGAAATCAATAGATGCAGCTAATGTTATTATTCAGTGGATTAACTCAGTTTCCTTAATCATTGTCTTGTTAATCTTATTTGCTTCCCCCCCTTCATTCTATAGAACTGATTATTTTGTAATTGGATCAATCTCTCTAAAGCCTTTTACTTCTGGCAAAAAAGTTTGGAAAATGCCAAAACAGCACTGTAAACAGTGTAAATTAACTTCTGACTAGGAAAAGAGTGTCTTCAATTATCACCAAGCTGAACAAATGCCATTTCCGCTTACCAGAGAGATCTACATTTTTCATGTAACTACTGGACTGTAATGGAGTAATTGGAAATCTAGAGTAGCATGCCAATGGCCTTAACCCGGGTTCCTGGGAAGGAGAGACTGAGATTTATAACATGGTTTTGGTGTAAATCCCATGTTACTCAAGAGGAGTTACTTCCAAGTATACCTGCCTAGGGTCAGTCTCCATAACTGCAGCCCTTAACCAGTTCCTTACACTGTCTGACCACGGATGTGGGAATAAGAAAAAGTATACAGAGCTGCACAAACTGGGTACTTTTTAATTTTTAATTTAGAATGCCCCACGGTAGGTGAAATGGATTCCCAGTAGTACTGAAGTAATTTTCAGATGAGCTCTTGGAAAGTATTGAGCACAGTTGCCTAGCATAGCTGGCGTAAAGTTTGCATTCCATTTTCACCCTCTGCAGAATGACCTCTGCATGAGTAATAGAAAACAAATCACTACACTTGGCAAAATTACAAAACGCAGTAAATTGAATTCCTCCTAATCTCTGTGGTGGCAGGGCACTTGCTCTTGGCAGTGAGATACTGGAGTGCCAGCATTATAAGCACTGCATTTAACTGTGGGCCTATTCACTTGCTGTTTTACAAGAAGAAAGCTCAACTCGGTACAAGTCTCAGGCAGGTCCCAGCACCAGAGTGAAAGGACGACTTGTCTCCTTGGACTAGACAGAGAGATCCTAATGCTGTGTCCTGTGATCCCTCGCTTTTGCTCGTTAGAGCAGAGGAGCTGGCTGCTTTAGTTATAAGCATTTAAAAACACGATAAATTAACTGTTTGTTTTCCTTCAGCACAAGGTCTGATCAGCTCCATTTTACTGACTGTAACCATCTTGCCTGCTTTATCTTGTATTCCATGATCAGGGTTGTTGTGTGTTTAAGAGAGTGTTTGCATTACGTAGCAAGCTTTCATTGGAATGCATATATATGCCTCGTTTTCTTGGAATTACTAGTTTTCCATGGTGATCTGTACAATTTGTGAAGAATGCCTTCTTCAATATACACCTTCAACAAATAGCCAGTTTTTAACTGTATGATGCACGTGTGATTTTAAATCACATCATTGGAATTGGTATGAGCTTCCGTGTGGATGCACACATCTGAAGAAATGTGCATGCACATGAAAGCTCATACCAGTGACAAACTTACGGTAGTTGGTCTCTAAGGTGCTACTGGAAGGATTTTTTAATTTTGTTTTGACTAGGGCAGACCAACACGGCTACCTACCTGTAACTAGAATCATTCCCACTTCCGCCTGCTCACTCTACTCTTCTGCTGATTTTTCCTGTGTTTTTTTCTCTCTCTCTCTTTTTTCATAATCTTCACATCTCTTAATAGTCGTAATAACTGTGATGGCAAAGTCATTTCCCAGAGTACCCCTGTCTGCATAGTGTTTGTTTTTTTAAATGGTGTTATCTGCCTTAACTCCACTTTTCTAGAAGTCATATTTTATAGGAAAACTTGAACACGCACACCAGTCTTCTGTTGTTTATGTGTGTTGTCTTTATGGAGTTTATTTAGCTCTTGCAATGAATTGCTTAACACTGCTCAGTCGAAATGCAATTTATATTTGTTTAATCGTGTCCGACTCTTCATGACCCCATGGACCAGAGCATGCCAGGCACTCCTGTCTTCCACTGCCTCCCGCAGTTTGGTCAAACTCAAGCTCGTGGTTTCAAGAACACTGTCCAACCATCTCATCCTCTGTCGTCTGCCCTCAATCTTTCCCAACATCAGGGTCTTTTCCAGGGAGCAAGAAGATGCAAAATACTGAAAAATCTGATAAGAGAAATCTTGGCAAGCACAGAACAGGGCTATATAGTAGCCACACCAGCAAGATAGTGATCACGCAATTCTATTAGAATGGAGATGTAGGCAGCACCAAAAAGAGGACAAAGGGGGACACATATTTGCATAAAAACTATATGTGTTAATGTATACATATCAATGCAAATTTAGAAGTAATTGCTGTCGTTTAAATAGAAATGTAATGTGTCCCTGCTCAGTCTGGTGCCCAAGGGCTAATTCTTGTTGGGAAACTTCAAGACCCTTTCCCTCCCTCCCTCCCTACCATTCAAGGTTTAAACTGGACCAGACAGCCCTTCAAATAGAGGACTGATCTGACCTTCCTGGAGTAGGGCACATGGCCACATGAAATCCTATGCATATTTACTCAGAAGTAAGTCCCCTTTCTTCCAAGCGGCTTTATTCCTAGGGTGGCACTGTGGTCTAAACCACTGAGCCTCTTGGGCTTGCCATTTGGAAGGTTGGCAGTTTGAATCCCTGTGACAGGGTGAACTCCCATTGCTTTATCCCAGCTCCCGCCAACCTAGCAGTTCAAAAGCACACCAGTGCAAGTACTGCAGATAAATAGGTAGCGCTGCGGCGGGAAGGTAATTGGCATTTCTGTGCACTCTGGTTTCCATCACGGTGTTCTGTTGCGCCAGAAGCGGTTTAGTCATGCCGACCACATGATTCGGAAAGCTGTCTATGGACAAACACCGGCTCCCTTGGCCTGAAAGCGAGATGAGTGCCTCACCCCATAGTCACATTTGACTGGACTTATCCGTCCAGGGGTCCTTTAGCTTTTACCTTACTCCTAGGTAGGTGTGAGTACTACTGCAGTCTCATTCTCACAAACAGCAGATGAAGTAGTAAACCGATTTCCGGTTTGTATATTTTCAGTCTATGGTTGGGGCCCCCAAAAGTGCCCTGCACCCAGAAGGTGAAATGTCAGGGGAAAGTCTAGGCTAGAACACTTCCCCCTGACATCTTACACTTGCAGTCTGAAGTGCCCCTGAAACAGGTTTACCTCCTCATCTGTTTGTGAGGACTAGGCCCAAGTGGGGACATGAAATCCAAACCAAACTTTCTAGCCACTGCCTAACTAACACTTCCCCCATGAGGGAAACTGTTGAGCATTATGCAGTGTCTACAAAGGATCTGCTGCTGGATTTGTTCGACATTTTTGGTGTCTTCTCAGCATCTCACAAATACCACAGCAAAGTTTGGGTTTTGTGTGTCACGAACCCCCTCTGGTGGCACCCTGTAGGCTTGCAGTTTTAAACTAGTCAAAAGAAAACCTTGGTGACCCCAAGTTTGACAAGGCCTGTTTTACAAGGTTAGAAAGCCAGCAGACAGTAATAATCAAAATTCTATATGGCTTAAGGTGAAAACAGTCTGCTGAAACCAGAAACACTATACAGTGGTACCTCGGTTTATGAACACAATTGGTTCCGGAAGTCTGTTCATAAACTGAAGCGTTCATAAACTGAAGCGAACTTTCCCATTGAAAGTAATGGAAAGTGAATTAATCTGTTCCAGGCGGTCCGCGGAGTACTTAAACAGAAGCGTTCATAAATTGAAGCAAACTTTCCCATTGAAAGTAATGGAAAGTGGATTAATCCGTTCCAGACGGGTCCGCAGAGTACTCAACCTGAAGCGTACTTAACCCGAAGCATGGGTGTAATTGGTTCCGGAAGTCTGTTCATAAACTGAAGCGTTCATAAACTGAAGCGAACTTTCCCATTGAAAGTAATGGAAAGTAAATTAATCCGTTCCAGATGGGTCTGCGGCGTTCGTAAACCGAAAATTCGTAAACCGAGGTGTTCATAAACCGAGGTTCCATTGTAATGTTATTATATGAGATAATTGCACACTATGTTATTCACAGCAGACAGAATAATACAGCGTAAAAGTTTTGAAAAATGCAAATTCAGATTAGGGCAATACTGTTATTAGCCCAACCCAAATGTCATAAAATAGGCATCTTCAAGTTTCCATAAATCTTCATCAGGCCTTAAAAAAAAACAGCTCAAGGGGCAGGAAGGGAAAGATTTAAGCTGGGTGTTGTTAGCCAAGCTGTCTATGTCTGCATCCAGTAAGTTTTAGATGGTGTCTGGGTGGGAGGAGCCAGCAGGCATTCAAATAAGGCACTTTCAGGTGCCTGCCAATTTCATGTTGCACAGAGGCCCCATGGGAAGAACAAAAATCATATCCACTGTGTATTATTGCCCTAATATAGGTGCCAATAGGTCTAAGTCATACAAACCTCACAGTTGCATGAGCCTAGGCTGACTTAGGACCAAAATAGACCTGACTTTAACTACGTACATGATTGGCTCTTGCATACTTCATTGTTTACCAAATAGCTGCAAGGGTGGGAATCTGGATTGGGACTATTTTTGATGTTGACTGTTGCCAAATCTCCAGGATTTCAAGCAAGAGTCCCCCAGGGATTGAACCTGGGACGACTTGTAAGGCGGCCAGGCATGTCCAACAGGTAGATTGTGATCCACTGGTGTATGACTTGACATGTGTGGTAGATCACTGGCTCCCAACAAAGAAGCTCAACAACTTTCTCCCCCTAAGAAAAGATCAAGGACTTGAACCCTTACAAAACGGGCCTGCCTCCTCCCTAAAAAAAGCTCAACAACATTGACCTGAACTGCCAGTTTTTAACTCTGCGAGTTTCTTAGGAGTTGGCCACCCCTGTTGTAGGCAAAGCACCTGCTATACCACTGACCTATGCCCTTGACCACTCCTGATCCAGATCACCCATCTACCCACCCAATGATTACTTTTTGTAAACAAAAACCAAACACACACATGTTTAACATCACTTCCAGTTTGGCTCTGAAACATCTGACAGTCAAACCTTTGGTTTCTTTAGCCAAATACTGTTGGCTATTGTCTGGCTCTGACCCTCCAAGCCTCAGGCAAAAATGTTTCCCAGCCCTTCTACCTGAGGTGCTTTTAAAGATGCCAGGGATTTAACCTGAAACGTTATGCATGCAAAGCATGTACTCACACGTCTGTCCACTGAACTTCAGCCTTTGAAAGTCAAGCTCTCTACTGAATTCCACATGGATCAGGGTTTGGCCAAGGCAATTGACTGCAACCACAGCTTCTTAATTTGGCTTTCATACAATGAACTAATTCAGCCAAGAGCACTGCACCTAAGGCTGTTTCAAAATCAGAGCTGCCATGGGGGGAAATGTAGGTCCTGACTTAACCGGCAGCATTGTTTTGTTCTGTGTACATAGGATTACTTGAGATTAAAAGCAGTGGCATCTTTTCTTCTACAAAGCCTTCAGAACAAAAAATATGGGAAACTGTTAGGACAGTGTTTCCCACCCTTGAGTTGCCAGCTGTTTTTGGACTACAACTCCCAACATCCCTAGCTAACAAGACCAGTGGTCAGGGATGATGAGAATTGTAGTCCGAAAACAACTGGAGACCCATGGTTGGGAAACACTGTGTTAGGGTAAAGGAAATGCTGAGGAGGACTTGGAAAATCCCTAAGGGGAATTTTTGGAGGTTACTGTACATTTTCAGAGCTGGAGGTAGCTTGCGGGTGGATGGGAGTGGAGAGGTGAAGAAAACAAAAGGAATAAGCCTTTTGTGGACAATCCCAGTTCAAAGTGCTGGATTTCCAGGCATCCCCAAACTGTGACCCTCCAGTTGTTTTGGCCTACAACTCCCTTGATCCCTAGCTAACAGGACCAGTGGTCGGGGAGGATGGGAATTGTAGTCCAAAACATCAGGGGGGCCAAAGTTTGGGGATGCCTGATTTAACCTATAAAGCTACGGTAATTGGCAGCCAGTGCAGTTGGGCCAGGATGGGTGTAATATGCTCAAACCGTCTTGCCCCAGTGAGCAACCTGACCGGCCACTGAATTCTGCACCAGCTGAAGTATCTGAACTGTCTCCAGAGGCAGCCCCATGTATAATGCTTTGCAGTAATCTAACCTAGAGGTTGCCAGGGCATAGATGACAGATGTTAGGCTATCCCTGTTCACATAGGGATACAGTTGGGTCACATAGCTGATGGAAGGCACTCTGCACCACTGAGCCACCTCAGCCTCAAGTAACAGCAATGGATCAGAAAGACCTCTGAGCCAAGTACCTGATCCATTAGAGGGAGTATAGTAACTCTATCAAGAGCCAGCAACCTCCCATTCATCCGGTCTAGGGAGATGCCTGCTACGGTAACAGTGCCTCAGTCTTATCTGGATTGAGCTTCTGTTTGTTTACTCTCATCCTGTCCATTACTGAGGCAAATCCATCCAGCACATCCACTGCCACATCTGCAGATGTAAAGGAGAAGCTCCGGAAACAACCATCCAAGTAGGACCAGAACCATCGCAATGCAGAGCCACCCACCCCAACCCAGATACTCACTTCAGGAGGACAGCATGTTACTGAAAGCAGCTGAGAGGTCAAGAAGAGTTTATTCCTCTAGAGGGCAATCTTTGTGCATCTTTACCCCCTTGTCCTATGCTTCAGATTTCCTTCAGGAAGGCTGAGCAGCGACTCCATCAAGATACCCCATTGGTTTTCAACCAGTGTGCTGTAGCACCCTGTGGTGCCTTGAATGATGGTCAGCAACACCAACCTCTGTCCCTCTTTCTTTCCTTCCCTCCGTCCTCTGGTGCCTTCTTGCACCACTGCTTCCTGAAGGCTTGCATAGCTGTTTGTTGCAGCAGCCCTGGTGACAAGCTCACCAAGCAAATGGCACCTCTCGGGCTGGCCAGGGGTTGCTTCCCAGCTCCCTGTGGGGCAGTGTGAAGAGCCACCTCTCTTTGGTGGAAGGGGGGCAGCTCAGAGACCAGGGGCGGCAGCTGCAGCTGCCCAGAGGACTCCCAAGGAGATGGGATAAGAGGCTGAGGGAAGACTCCATAAGGGAAGGTGTTTGAAAAGGGCTAAGGGGCTGCCAGCTCTGCAGGCAAGGGGTGACATAACTGGGCTCTTGAGTCCCACAGGGGTGCTGCAGAAAGAATGAAGTTGGTCAAGGGAGCCATGGACTCAAAAAGGTTGTAAACCTCTGGGATACCCTATTGTTGTTGTTGTTTAGTCGTGTCCGACTCTTCGTGACCCCATGGACCAGAGCACTGTCTTCCACTGCCTCCTGCAGTTTGGTCAGACTCATGTTCGTAGCTTCGAGAACACTGTCCAACCATCTCATCCTCTGTCTCCTTGTGCCCTCCATCTTTCCCAACATCAGGGTCTTTTCCCGGGAGTCTTCTCGTCTCATGAGATGGCCAAAGTATTGGAGCCTCAGCTTCATGGTCTGTCCTTCCAGTGAGCACTCAGGGCTGATTTCTTTAAGAATGGATAGGTTTGATCTTCTTGCAGTCCATGGGACTCTCAAGAGTCTCCTCCAGCACCATCATTCAAAAGCATCAATTCTTCAGCAATCAGCCTTCTTTATGGTCCAGCTCTCACTTCCATACGTCACTACTGGGAAATATAGGGGCATGGATGGGTGTACGTGAACACATGGAAACAAGCCCAGCCCAAATATTATTTTGGGGGGCAGGGGGGCTGAAGACATTATCCGCCCTCACCCCTTCCCTCAGGTGTGGGGGTTTGTGACACCGCGCGGGGCTGACCTGGCCGGTGCCACCCACCTGTGTGAATTGGCCTATTACCCGTCACCCGGCCAGGTAGGACAATGGACGCCTGGCCGGAGGGGGCGGAGTAAGGCCGAAGAAAGGAGGCTGAGCGCGGTGGACAAGCCTCTTTGTTCTTTCCTCCTGCTAGAGTCACCCACGGTGACCCACCCACCCTGCCTCAATTAACATTTTCTTTCCGAAAAATTCCTTCCTAGGTCAGCGATCATCAGGTTAACAGTGTTTTCTTTACAGCATTATATTCTGCGTTGCAGGTAAGCGGGCACTGCTGCGGTCATAAGATGGTTGCTGTATTCAGAACCGGGAATATATTTCCCCTGCATTGGCAGGTTTCGCTTTCCCTGCAGCAATTTGTCACAACTTTGGCGGTTTTAGGCCTTGGCAAGGTTTCCTTTTGTCTATCTTCAAGTTGGGAGGGATGCAATCAGACTCCCTTCCCATGTGACGGCGTTTGCAGGGGCCCATTAAAAGGGCTAAAATCGGGAGTCCCTGGCCCTGGAGCTGCGGCTCGTAGGTCAAACTCCTGGATGGGGTTAGTGGAAGGGCATGCTGTGTAAGTTTGCGCTTTACAGTCCCCTCTCGCTGGCCTCATCAACCTACATATCCTCAGCCAAATGGGCTGAGAGGGTTACCTGCCAAGGCCTGGGCCAAGTTTCCCACTTCTGAAGTTCAATAAATTTGTGGCCAATATTAATCCATACTCCTGACTCTTGACTCTTTATTGGAGAAGCGGGTAGGCACCACAGACAGGATTTAGCGTGTGTGTACGCAAATCAACCCAATAATAATAATGAACCCAATGGCCAGTGCCATTTAAAATATGTAGATATGTGCTATATTTCTCCTACATGTAGGCATGTATATAGAAGTGCAGGTGAGCATCCCAAAATAAGCTTTTGATAAATCTTTGTTGTCAGCAAAGCTTTTATCAACCCCACCCTTTCCAGACAGATATAATCACCACCCATTAGTGAAATCCCCAAAAGCTCTCTTTTTGTATTCAAAGTGATTGCTCTTCCTTTTCAAGTACATGTTGGTGCAATGGACAGGTGCTTGTGGATTTTCCTAGTAGAATAGCACCTTTACAGCACAACTGTATGTAAACTTAATTTTTGGAAGACTGATAGATGTATTAGATTATATTATAAAAAAATTCCTTCCAGTAGCACCTTAGAGATCAACTAAGTTTGTCATTGGTTTGAGCTTTCGTGTGCATGCACACTTGTTCAGATACACTGAAACAGAAGTCATCATATGCTTATATATAGTGAGAGGGTGGGGAGGGGTATTACTCCCTCTTTGTGGAGGGGGTGGGTGATTGACAGACAGATAGCTGTTGACGACTGTTAACGACGGCAATTGGTCTTACAGGAAAAGGCAAGGGGCGAGATGGCTAAAGATAGCTTTATCATGTATAATGAGATAAGAATCCAATGTCTTTATTCAGACCTGGTCTCTCCATGGTTTTTATGCTTGGTAATAAGTTGCAGTTCAGCAACTTCTCTTTCCAGTCTATTTCTGAAATTCTTTTGTAATAAGACAGCTACTTTGAGATCTTGTATAGAATGTCCTGGGAGATTGAAATGGTCTCCTACTGGTTTCTCTGTCTTGTGATTCCTGATGTCAGATTTATGTCCATTTATCCTTTGGCATAGGGTTTGGCCTGTTTGTCCAATATAGAGAGCTGAAGGGCACTGTTGGCATTTGATGGCATACACAATGTTAGAAGATGAGCAATTAAATAGTCCTGATATGGTATGTTGGATGTTGTTGGGGCCAGTAAAGGTGTTGTCCGGGCATATGTGGCAGCAAAGTTGGCATCTGGGTTTACTGCAGGCTCTGGTACCAGTGTCCATGTTAAGTCTGGTGGTTGCATTATTGTGGGTGAGGAGTTGTTTAAGATTGGGTGGCTGTCTGTAGGCAATGTCTTCCTCCCAGAGCTTGAGAAAGAGAGCTGTCATTGTCTAGGAGAGGTTGTAGATCTCCGATGATGTGTTGTATTGTTTTAACTTGGGAGCTGTATGTGATTACTAGTGGTGTTCTGTTGTTTTCTTTTTTGGGTCTGTCTTGCAGCAGGTTCTCTCTGGTATCAGTCTGGCTCTGTTGATCTGTTGTTTAACTTCATCGGGTGGATATTTTAGTTCTAAAAAGGATTGCTGTACATCTCTTAGGTGAGAGTCTCTGTCTGTAGAGTTGGAATAGATGTGGTTGTAACGTAGGGCCTGGCTATATACAATGTATTGTTTGGTATGTTTGGGATGGTAGCTAGAAGCATGTGGATATGTTTGTCTGTCAGTTGGTTTATGCTGTAAGATGGTGTCTATACGCCCATCCTGTATTTTTATAGTAGTGTCCAAAAAATGTATTTCTGGACATTATACCTAACGGTCTTAGAATTAAGAACCCTCTACAATCCACTTATCCTACTGAATATACAAGGAAACTATGCCACACTTTCTCCAAGAAGCTGCTCAAACATCTGATCAGCGTTCTGTATTCTAAACAGAAGCTAATAAAGGAGGAACTCTCTGCACTAGACAACTACCGGTATATCAGGAATCACCCAGCCTGGCAAGAGTTCCACAAGGAAAAACAAACCATTTACCACTCTCAACTGGAGTTACTGAAAAAACAGAAAAACAAAAAACTCTCTAACCTTTCCAGCCTACAGGCTACTAATCAAAACAACAAGATCAACATTGTCAATCTCTCACAGCAAACACTCAGCCCAGCTGAGGAATCAGTCCTTTCACGGGAACTATCATTCTGCCCTGCCAAATCCCTACACATGATTCAGTTCTGCGGGGACCTGGAAGCATTTTTCTGCCATTTACGCCTGAAGGAGTACTTTCAACACACACAAGAACAAGACAAAGTAGAACAAACAACATCCCCACAACACAACATCTCTCAACCTACTGGGGAACAACCACTACCCTCCCAACACATTAATGAACAGAACATTGACCACCACCAACTACCACCGAAAAGATGTTACACAAAAAGGGACTCCACATGGACCCCTCCTAATGGATGCAATACCACACTAGATCTGTACATCGATTGCTTCCACCACAGAATCCAAACGAATGTGACCAGAAAACACCATCGCTTACAACAAAATCTAAACCATGCTGAAAGGAGAGCCATAGATAATCTCAGGAACAACTCAGACATTATAATTAAAGAGGCGGACAAGGGTGGAGCTGTCTTCATCATGAACAAAACTGACTGAATCCAGGAGGCTCACAGAAAACTTTCCAATACCGCCTTTTACATGAAATTGGACTCAGACCCCACACAAGCATACAAAAAAGAACTGAACAAGATTGTTAAAGAGCTACCCCCCACACATCCAAGAACAGATCCTCACAAACACACCAGCGGAACCTCGACCAGGAACTTTCTATCTTCTACCTAAAATACACAAACCAGGAAATTCAGGACGCCCCGTCAACTCAGGTATTGGCACTATTACAGTGGGTGTTTCCGGAACCCGTAAAAGCTTTGGGCTTGATGTAATTCAGTGCTTTAATGTAGACCACACTGTCCTGGATGTGTGGGTGCATGATTTATGATGGCTCAATAGGTTTTTGGGGGGAATGCACCCCCAGTTCCTTATTAATTTCTACCTATTTTTATTATGGTTTGTGAAGGAAAGCTTTTGGCTGGATGCATTTCACTGTCCTATATGTGTGTGATTTGTGGCAGTCCAAAGCTTATATTGGGGTATGCACCCCTACTTCCCTTTTAATTTTTTTACAAAATATATACAGGGCCGCCTTAAGTATATTTGGCGCCCTGGCGCCGTGGTGTGACAGATCCCTCCGCGCCCACGCCCCGTTTCCCAGCGCGGCAGGCGGCTGGAGCTGCGTGGCCGGGCGAGCGGGCGCAGCGCACAGCGCGGCTGCCGGGGGCACAGCTCCGCGGCACGTGGGCGGGCGCAGCTGCGCAGTGCCCCCCTGGCGGGCGGGTGCCCTGCGCCACCCAGCCTGACCATAGGGCTGGCCCTGAATACATATTTTGACTTTGATTGACATGAGTGCATGCACTTGAGAGCGTCTTGCACCCAAGAAAAGTTTTTAACTGAATGCAATCAGTGAAATCTCATAGAGGACTGTGTCCTGGATATTGTGTGGTACTCAATACTTTTTTGGTAGTGTACACACCCAATTTCTTATTGTGTTGTTTTTATGATTTTAGCCACTCTGAGCCCGGCCTTGGCTTGGGAGGGTGAGTTACAATTAAAAATATTTGTTTGTTTGTTTGTTTGTTTGTTTGTTATTATTAATGTCTCATAGAGGACATTTGCCTGGATTGCCTGGGTATATGATTTGTGGTGACCCCAAACTTACTACAGAATGCATGCCTGTAGCCTGTAGTTTCTTATTTGTTACTGTCACCTGAGGTTATCGCTCATTCATGAGCACTGAAGAAACTTTTTAGTGCTTCAGCTTAATTAACTACAAATCCAAAGTATTTGGGTGCCAAAGTTTTATAGTCACTTTGCAGGGTTTTTGTAGTGTGCCAACTGTAGAAAATTGCCATAGTCCCCTGGTTATGAAGATATATGACATGAGGCATGCCCAAGCTTACTTTGAGGTTTCCAACTGAGTTGTGTTTTAAACTTTTGTGCAAATAAGAAAGTGAGAACTAATAATCAATTTCAGTATCATGTAGGAAATTGATTTCCAGGAGTGAACCACTGTTTTCAGTTACTCTTGTTAACTAATCCACCCTACAACCCAAAACATAATTGCTCAGAAGCAAACCCTGTTGATTTAAGCAAACATTGTACTGAAATAAGTCGATTTTGCTGACAGTCTAAGTCTAATTCTAAAAACATTTTTCCTAAGCATTTACCTAGGGTAAGTGACATAAGGCTGCAGTCTACATTTACACACACACACACACACCACTTTTACAGCCTAGAGCACAGCAAAGTGGCATTTCCCTGCAAGAAGGGATTTATGGCATTCTTTTATGCCAGTGCCAGACATGAGAGTTTGGGTGTAATATATGTGTACTAAAATCTCAGGAAGACCCCCCCCAAAGGGATAGAAAGATCGGTGGGAAACCTCTGATCACTCTGCAAAACTGCTTATTTTACTGTTCTTATTTTGAGATTTTGCCCATTTCCTTAGGGGTACTGTCATACTCCACATGTCTCCTCCATCTGGGAGCAGCTGCTGAAGAAGCTTGAGAAAGTTTTTAGCTTGCAGCAAGGAGGAGAATGGCAACTAAAACCATCTGCAGAACTCATTATGCTGATAGCCATGACTTTTGAGTGGGCTCCAAGTCAAAGGTATTCATATTTATTCGGCAACAAGAAGCTGTTGTGGAGGAAGACTGAACTGGATTTGAAACCCCAACTATGGAGATGCATTGTGCTAAGGAATCTGCAGCATTTAATAGCATCTGAAGATGATGCTTTATTTTGCCTTTACCTTCAAGCAATGGGCTTTAAGGATTGGGTATTCACAAGTTGTGGTTATATAATAGAATGTAATAATTTTTAAGAGCTGGAATGTGTAACTGTGACAAAATACTAGAACATGTCTGTTTTGTGAATTGAATCTGTAACCATCTAACCATCCTAGGGTCAAAAGTTCAGCCTCCGGGAATCTCAGGTTGTTTGTTCCTGGAATGTATATTGAAACCAGTTCTCACCTATTAAGTGTCTTTGTCTCTCCACTACAATTTGTGTCTTCCTGCCTAACTGGGTGGCAAGACAAACCTTTTTAATGAGACTCTTAAAAAGCATCACTGGACCCTATGCTCACTCACTTGGGGATTAAGCTCCACCGAACACAGTGGGACTTCTTTCTGTGCCAAACTGGGCAATATGCACAATGCACATTAATTATTTGATGATATTTGTTTTATTTCATAAAAGTTATACACTGTTTGATTGTAAACAACAACACCAACACCCTCAAAGCAGTTTACAAAATGGTAAAAATAAAACTGAGAATAATTAACAACCCTACTTTAAAACATACAAAAATTAAAATACTAAAACAGATAAAATTACCTCAACTTTCTAAGCATCTGGGTAGGCTTGTCTAAACAAGGATATTCTTAGCAGGACCTACCTGAAAAGAATACAGTGAAGGAGCCTGCTTTATTTCAATGGGCAAGGAGTTCCAAAGTGCAGGTGCTGCCACACTAAAGGATTAAGTTCTTACAAATGCAGAATGAATCATTTATGTCTCAGCCATAAATTCATACAAATGGTACACAGGTAAGAGTCTGTTCCCATGCAGAATTGCAACGTCTTTTGAGTTTGAATAACTTGGTCAGAAGTGTCCTGTATGACTCAGACTGCAATCCTTTATCTCCTTACCTAGGAGTAACCTCATTGAACTCAATAGGACTTACTATTTATGATAGACATGTGTAGGATTATACTGTTAGTGTCCTCAGATTCTAGCTGCCTTATAAGTTCCTAGCATAGCTGCCAAGTTATCCCTTTTTTTAAGGGATTTTCCCTTATGCTGAATAGGCTTCCTCGCGAGAAAAGGGAAAACTTGGCAGCTATGCCTAGTGATATATCACTGATTTATTCCATATGAGACACAAACAATGTTTTGTTGCTAAAATTATATTGAGTAAATGAAAGGAATTCCACAGCTTTCCATCTCTATCTCCAGCATTTAATACTCATGCAAACCCAAGCATGCTTTCTATGGAATAAACTCCTCCACTGAACACCATCAAACTTACTTCTGAGTAAACATGCATAGGCATGATTGTACTGCACATGCATTAGTGAGAATGCTACTTCCTTCTTGCCTGAAGCTATGCTCTCTTGGCCTAAATAAGTCCTTTTTTGTTTAGCTGATTCTTTGCCCCTCTCTTATTCACAGCTCTTCCATTTAGCAGCATTGTCAAACGTTCAAAAACATTGCTTGATACAACATAGAGGAAGGATTGACAGTAGTTTGAAACGCCACCTAAATTAGATTTAAATAACTGTGTCTAAAGGCTATGTCAGCTTTACATCTGGCGGCTGCTGATCTGGTTTGGTATGAATGGATAAGGCGGTGGCAGCTACCAGAATTAATCTATAGTGACAAAATATGCTAGTCTCACTTGTGAACACTGAAAGGCAACCTGGAGGAATTCGGAAAGCCCCCTTTTCTGTATGTCAAAGAGAACATAGAGTCAAATAAACTAGATACAGTGGAACCTCGGTTTATGAACACCTCGGTTTACGAATTTTCGGTTTACGAACGCTGCGGACCCATCTGGAACAGATTAATTCACTTTCCATTACTTTCAATGGGAAAGTTCGCTTCAGTTTATGAACACTTCAGTTTAAGTACTCCGCGGACTATCTGGAACAGATTAATCCACTTTCCATTACTTTCAATGGGAAAGTTCGCTTCAGTTTATGAACGCTTCAGTTTATGAACAGACTTCCGGAACCAATTGTGTTCATAAACCGAGGTACCACTGTAAGTCTCAGAAGGGACAGATCTTCCTCTATGGGATTGCTGTGGTTAGCAATACCAGGCCATGAATGTACAATAATTTAGCACTGGACTGTACCATTGCCCCTTGACCAAGGGAGATCCTGTAATGGAGAATGAAATCAGGGAGGCATCCAAAGGAGAGAGTATTACACTGAACACATGGCCTATATGGCCATGCAATGAAGGGGCCAGGGCTAAAGATTTAGTCCCACAAGCACTTTGAACACATGTCTATCCATTACACCAGTTAATGCCTCAGTAGGGCTAATGTATACTGCAATATACAGGAGGCGCCGGCATGGATGACAAGCAGCAGTAAGGTAGGTATTAGAGGCAGGAAGCAGAGAGGAGGAATAATTGGACTGCTGCTGCAATGGAGAGCATAGCTGCCAAGTTTTCCCTTTTCTCACGAGGAAGCCTATTCAGCATAAGGGAAAATCCCTTAAAAAAAGGGATAACTTGGCAGCTATGATGGAGAGATGTACAGAGTATCCACGAGGATCTCCTCAGTCTTGGTAAATGGGCATTCAAATGGCAATTGTGGTTTGGTCTCAGGCTCATATAATGGGATCTGAACTGGCAGTTCTAACCAGGAGAAGGGGCCAACACTGAATAGGGCCAACACTGAATGAAAATGTTAGCGACTGAAAATAAATCTGTCAATGTGATAATGTTTTTAATAGAAATATAAGATCTTACCACTTCTGGAATACTGTGTCCTGTCCTGATCGCCAATCCTTAAAAAAGGATATTGTAGAGCTGGGAAAGGTGCAAAAATTGGCAATGGAAAGGATCAAGGGGCTGGAACAACTCCCCTATGAGAAAAGGTTATGATATTTGGGGCTTTTTTGCTTGGATAAAAAATCTAAGTCAGAGGGGCATGATAAAGGTGTATAAACTTATGCATAGTGTGGATAAAGGATATCTGGTGTCATTTGATGAAGGTGAAGGGTTGCATGTTCAGGAGAGACAAACAATAGTGTTTATTCGTGCACGGCATGGCTGAGCTATTGTTGCCACAATTCCTGCCTGAAACCCTGGAGAGCCACTGCAACTCAATGTAGACCAGCCTTTCTCAACCTTGGGTTCCCATGTGTTGTTGGGCTACAACTCCCATCATTCCTAGAGAGCAGGGTCAGTGGTCAGGGAGACTGGAAGTTGTAGTTCAACAGGATCTAAGGACCCTAGGTTGAGAAAGTCTGAACTAGATGGACCTGTGGTCTGAGCTGGGATAAGGTACCTGCCTACCTTCCTACCTGACTGGCCACTGTGGGAAACAGGATGCTGCTCTAGGCTAGCCAGACCTTTGATGTGATTCAGTAGGGCTGAAGTTTTTATAGGAATGTCCTGCTAGCCCAAAGGTACAGTTGCCAGTAATTATCTGCCAGAACATATCTCATGGGAAACCAGTGGTTTATACCGTAGTGTCAAAATAGGAGACTCAACCCTACTCAAATGTGAAGCTTAATAGGTGATATTGGCCACTGTGCCTCAGTGCAACAAACCTATGCCTGAAGTGAGGGTCTTTTAAAAGTTTTTTCCCCTTTCATCATTTGAAGGGGTTGCAATATCGGTGTGTGTGTGTGTGTGTAAAAATAATGCCTAGGACGGTGCATCAGCTTCTGAACCTAACTGCCTCTAGCAGCAAACCCTGGACTTGGTGAAATTCCTTTTAACAGGAAAACCCTGGAATCCTTCCAAGGACATGGGTTTATGGGTCAGATGATTCTTCTTCCAGTTCCATGGCAAGCAATGAAAGAGGGGGAAACAAGCATTTCTACAACTTTCGCTATTCACTCCAAACTCCCTATTTGTGGATTATGAGCGCTGGTACTTCTGGACATGTAAACACCCCAGGAGTGAATCATTTGGTGTTCTTTGTCAAGATCCAAACCTCCCACTTTTTTCAACTTTCTGGATTGTGTGTGTGTTTGAGGGGGGGGGGCTTCTTTTCTTTTCTTCTTGAACAACTTCCCCTTCTCCCTTTGATGCAAGGGCAGAGGAAGGAAAGAAACGGTCTCACTTCATTTTACTGCATCTCAGATGTTGCAAATTAAATAATAAAGCCCTAGAAGGCCGGGGTGGGGGAAACACACATACACAGAGAGAGAAAGGGGCGGACAATTGACCTCTGCACCTAGACACATGGTAGTGGTTGTCCAGCCCCTCCCCCCATCGTATCCTTGGCAAGGTAGGGGTGGGGGCAAAGGAGAAAAGAGAGAGAGAGCGCTAACTGTATAGACATATGTCTCGGTGCGCTGCTGCGCGCATGCGCGTCATTCCCCTTTCCCTCCCCTCCTTATCCTTCTCCAACCTGAAGTTGCTTCTGGAGCAACTCATTCGGGGCTCCGGGCGCTGCAGCAGCTGCAAGGCAGACGATGGCACCTTGGCTGAAGTTCTGCTCCTTTTTCTTCTCCCTCACTGCCTGCTTCGACGGCCCGAAGCTGGCCGTGTCCGCAGGAGGGACCAGCGGCAGCGGAGGCAGGAAGGGGCCAGCGGGAGATGCTTGTGGCTGGAAGGTAAGAGAGAGAGAACAAACGAAAGAAAGAAAGAAAGAGAGACTCTTTTGTGTTTTGCTTCTTTTTTACGCGTCGGCGGTGAGGTGACTTGAGCAGGCATTCCCCTTTCCTTCCTCTCCCTTTTTGAACGAGTTAGCAGAACTTGGGGGAAGAGGTGCCAAGAGGTCTGTCAGGAAGCGGATGCCTCGCGGGGTGGGCGAGGGAAGCCCTGGAGCTCCGCGTGCCGACGAGCTTGCAGGTGGCGCGTCTGGACTGTTGCACGGGCAGCAGCGTGCAGTGCAACCTCGCAGCAAAGGGCAGCGGGAGACATTGATGCAACGGGGGCAGCAGTTCCAACCCTCTCTCTCTTTCTCTGCCACTGTGTACTTTCTCTCTCTCTCTCTCTCTCTCTCTCGCACACACACACACACACAATCACACCTCTCTCTCTCTCTCTCGCCCACTCTTCTTATGCGGCCGGTGCTTTGAAGCGTTGGCATTTCTGCAACTGCGGGGATGGCTCGGTGGTGGCGGAGGTTGGCTGGATTTTCTCACCAAAGGAACTCGGGGGAGGAGGAGGGAGGGCGGCCGAGGGGAGAAGCCAACAAGTGGGAAGTCACTCAACAGGTCTTTTATGCCGTCCGCCTTCCTCCCCCCTCCTTAACTAGACCTGCCCTGGGAGAGAAGGGATAAAAGGCGATCGCTTGGGCTTTGTTATTTTAATGATCGGAGGCTGGTTTGGCTACAGGCCTAGTCATTAGACCGAAGGGGAAGCGGGGGAATGGGTGTGCTTGTAAGGTGATAAAAGAGTGTTTTAGGGCTTTACCTTTTGTCCCTGTTAGCAGCTTTTGCTAAGTTGCGAAGTTTTCTCTCCCTTCCACCCCCCCCCCCATAGGTTTCCTGAGTGTGATTTGTTTTATTTCTGGAAAGAAAAGAGGATTTCTGCAACGCTTTTTGGGGATTTTTCTCTCTCCCCCTTCCATTTTCAGCCTTATTAAAGATTCCAGATGAACGCTTGTGGAAGGGCATGAGTGACTTTCATTGCCTCCCCTTTTTTGTTAGACTGTCACAGAGATTTCCTTGGATTCAGATCATAACACTGAGTGAGGGGAAAAGTTAACAGCAACCACAACAAAAAACCAAAAACTGGTAGAATTTGTAGGGAGTAGTTGTATGTGTGCTTACAGGAAAGGGCAAGTGTCCACACAAAAAAATACTTTAGAAAAAGGGGGGAAAAGAAGCCAAACGTTTGCAAAGAACTTAACTCTCCAATGGGCATATTATTTGCATCTTGAATTTTGTTAACTGATAGGTCCTGTAGGAAAATACATTCAGCTGCTGCTTCGGTTTAGTGTTTCACAATAACAAAAGTGATATTTGATTTGCATATTTTAAAGCTGCACATACATCTGGTTCTGTAGGTCAACAACAGCACTAGCTTTTTAAAGGCCATAATGCTTGACTGATTTTGGTTTGTTTGTAATGGATATTCAGTGATCTGACAGGAAGTGAATTTTATGATAAAACTGAGGCAAGAAAAAAACATTCATTTAAACCTTATTTTTTAATGCAGCCTTTTATAGATTTATGATATGGGGGGGGGGAATCTGACACGTTTTGTACTGTTAGAACAAACTTAAGGTTGTAACTTGCTTTTAAACACTGGGAACTTTAATCTGTATGCCAATCACTTACTGGAATACATTTATCTCAGATAATGTAAAATGTATACAGACCAGGATCCTGCAGTTTTTATTCTGGGGGGGGGAGTTTTAGGGACTACACACAGAGAGCTTTTCACAAGCATTAACTGCAGGATAAGACCTGTTTGTGTATCTTGGGCTGTATGTAAGTTTTGAATAGACCTGACATACTATTAAATGACTGATGGCCCCTGTAACACATTGTCTGCTCTGGGGCAAGGCTGCCTTTGAAGTGCTACCCTGTAGGAAGTAAAAAGACTATTTGCTCTATTAAAATTCCTTGGTATTTCCTCTGTTTAACC
This sequence comes from Zootoca vivipara, assembly GCF_965207765.1. Classification (NCBI taxonomy): domain Eukaryota; kingdom Metazoa; phylum Chordata; class Lepidosauria; order Squamata; family Lacertidae; genus Zootoca; species Zootoca vivipara. The sequence goes on along the minus strand of NC_142584.1, from coordinate 80,368,461 downwards.
ACAGGCCACTTCCCCTCTGCCACTCTAAACACTGCAGGGACACTGACTGATTGAAAAGGCACAAGCCCTGAAGTAATTGCATCCCATTCAGACAGATATTCTTAGTGTAGCTTATTTATAATGAGTTATCGTAGAAATGAAAGATGGGTACAATTTTTTTCCTGCCTTGTTAAGATGGGAAAACAAAAATAGGCTCATTGACTTGCACAAATGTTCTCAGGTTGAGGACTGTGATGTTTCTTTAGTCAATTATCTGTTGGTAGTTTGTAATTCAACCTTAAGTTTGTTTATTCAGAAGTTAAGTTCCACAGAGTGCTCTGGGAAACATCACAGATGGTAATATTTAATAAGAGTATAAATATTCGCAGGCTAATTATGGAATAGCAAGTAGCATTCAGAGTGTGAGAGCACCAGTATTTTGATATCATAATAAGCATGCTTTTCAAATTTATACTTATATAATTTAATGTTGTGCATAACTTACTATAATACCTAAGGGGGGAATATCTGATGCGGGGGGGGGGGGGCGCATTTTTTGGTGTGGTGGAGAATAACTGAGGTCAGTGGGATTTTAGAAAGTGTGTCTATGCATATTTAAGAAATAAGAAGCCCCCTCCTTGAATTTGGTGAGACTTACTTCTAAGTAGGCATTCAAAGGATTATGCTGTATTATAACTATTGGCTAATTAAAGCTGTGGGGGGAAATTATGAAGGCATTTTAATAAAGACTAGCTGCTATTTTCAGCAGCTTAGTCTAAATGATGTGAACTTGCTCACTTTTGTTCTTAAAGGTAAAGGGACCCCTGACCATTAGGTCCAGTCGTGACCGACTCTGGGGTTGCGCGCTCATCTCGCATTATTGGCCGAGGGAGCCGGCGTATAGCTTCCAGGTCATGTGGCCAGCATGACAAAGCCGCTTCTGGCAAACCAGAGCAGCACATGGAAACGCTGTTTACCTTCCCGCTGTAGCGGTTCCTATTTATCTACTTGCATTTTGACGTGCTTTCGAACTGCTAGAATCATAGAATCTTAGAATCATAGAGTTGGAAGAGACCACAAGGGCCATCTAGTCCAACCCCCTGCCTAGCAGGAAACACCATCAAAGCATTCCTGACATATGCCTGTCAAGCCTCTTAAAATACGAATTCTTAACAAACCAGTATCTATTGATTGATTGATTGATTTTATTATGTTTTATAGATATTTAGTGGTTGATTTTTTTAAAATGTTGTAAGCTGCCTTGATATTTTTTTAATAGAAGTGCAGATCATAAACATTCAAATAAACAAATCATAAAAGGAGTGCTTGCCAATGACAGGGACATTTTACTATATTATAATAAATATGACCAAGGATTAAAACATTACTGGTGATTGACTAAAATAATTCTTCAGGATTTGAAAACTAAAAATAATGTACTTTTTTGGTTGATTTATGTCAAGTACAAAGGGGAATAGGCATGAAGTCCTTTAAACTAATACTAGTGAGTTGTATCCAGTGCTGTGGTAGTAGAGTTCCGCTCACACAGTGGGCTTCACCTCTCCTCTCCTCTCCCCATGCACCTCAAAAACTGCTCCAGAGGGGCCCTCCATTCTCTGGAGCAGATTTTGAGCACGTGCGAGGGAGCTGCAGAAAACAGAAGGGAGAACATCTATTGTGCAAGGGTAAGACTGTTACACAATAGAATGGCAGCATTGGATACAACCAATTATGTTGTAGTTGGAAGAATAAAATAAGAGTTGTGTATTATTTTATCAGTTGTATCACTTTTTAGTGTATCCTCTCTGGGGAAAAACACACATTTTTTTTTAGTTTCTAGGTAAAAATGTATTTTGTGAAATTTTGGGAGCCCCTAATAATTATAATACTCACTAATGCTATTAACCAATTAGGGGTTTAAGCCATGCAAACCGATTTCTACTATCACATGGTTTAATGTTTACTGCAGCTGGGGATATAGCTCCCATGGATGCACATATATTTATTCTTTACTGTAAGCAAATTGTAGAACACCGCATCAGGAACACCAACTGCGGCAGCAACAACCATCTGCTGGGAAGGATGGAAAAGTTCAATAACTTGGTATCCCCAGTGGCGAAGCTGCAAGCTCCGGTACCGGGAGGTGGAGAGCAGACGGGGGCATGGCTGGCACTTGTCCTGGGGGGCGTGGCACGTCGCATGAGGGGCCGTGGTGCCCGGCGTAGTCGGGGGGTTCACAGCGCGTGTCCGGGGGGCGGCCGCAATGGTACCCCCCTCCCCGATGGTGCCAGGGTGGTGTGTTCTCCCCTCCCTCCCTCCCTCCGCCAGTGGGTATCCCACAAAAAGTGGGATGTCTTGTCATCACTGTTGTTGTCCTTTTCCCTTGAGAGGGAGCCAGTGTGGTCGTGTTGGACCTGGGAGGCCACAGTTCAAATCCCCACTCAGCCATGAAGCTCACTGGGTGACCTTGGGCCAGTCATAAGAACATAAGAATAGCCTGTGGGAGGCAAATAGCCAATAGCCGCCTAGACCAGCACCCGGTTCTCACAGTGGCCAATCAAATGCCTGTGAGAAACCAGCTAGCAGAGCATGAACAGAAGAGCACTCTCCCCTCCAATGGGTTCAGGCAACTAGTAAGTCCCTGATTCTCAGCCTAGCCTACCTCATAAGGTGGTTGGGGGATTAAATTAGGTGTGGGAGATACAGGTATGCCATCTTGAGTTCCTTTGCTCAAGAGAAAAAGGTGGGATCTACCGTAAATGCAATAAATAAAACCTTGTCCCTCCTAGGTTTGGGGTGGATTTCCCCCCCCCCTACAGTTCAGTAAACCATTGACTAGGATGTTGCAAGCTTTTTGCCTAGTGTGGTGTGAAGGATAAGTGACTGCTTCACATCTGGCTTCAGCCATGAACTTAAAAAGTGTAAGTTTGTAATGAGCCTGCCTCTATCATTCTCAGTCCTAGTATCAGTAATATGGGAAATAATACTGACTTCCTTTATAGGGTTGTTGTAAGGATTACAAACAGATAAATGTACTTTCAGATACATGGAAGCGATATGCCAATGTTAAGTATTGTCATTACTACTGCCACAACTGTTATTTACTTCCTGACCAGGCTAAGGACAGGAAGCTGAATTGTGGGATGGTAGCCAAAGCAGTGGTAGAATAGTATTAGGCTGTTTTCCAGGCTACCACAAACTCTAGCATCAGTTGTTGAATGGGGCAAGGGCGAGTATAGTGAGATATTAATTTGGATTTTGAGTAGATAGTAAGGGCCAGGAGCTGGAAAATAATTATGTGCAAGGATATTTTAACATTCGGATGTACTGTAAATTGCGTTGCATGTCATTGGAATTTGTAATAATCACCACCTATTTATATTTACCATTTTTATTGCACAGTTCAAGGGCTCAAAGTGCTCTTCATCATGCCAGCCTCAAAGCTGGACCATGTTGTCCCCATTTTCCAATCCTCTCTTCCTAGGCACTTTCTCATTTGTGTCTTCTCCTGCTTTAGGCTTCTGCTTGGTCCAGGTCTCTTTGCCTAACCTTTTCCCTAGGCCCTTCCCTTCTGCAGCATATGAACAGAGTAAAGAGTAATGAGAATAGCATATGAATAGCTCAGACAGCATGAAAACCACTTAGCCATCAACTTACGATCAGAGCAGTGAGCAGAGCATCCAAGGAAGACCCTTAGACTGTCTGACCACTCTGATGATGAGAGGGAATCCAGGTTTATATATGTAGTGGTATTTCTGCATAACTCATTGGCATGCGTCTAATGTGCAAGTGCGACAGAGCTATGAAAGCCACTTCTACAACACATTATTAGCCCAATGCAGGCATTATTTGTTCCCTTTACATAACAGTATGGGAACAAGGAGCAGGGGTTGAGCTTAGTAGCCCCATCCCTGATTTTCACTCTTTGTAGGTCAGACCCTCACTTGACATGTGCACATAAAGCACAAATGACTGGGCAAGGGGCTTCACGTGTATAGCTGTATGCTGATGATGCACACAGGAGCTTATAATGCCTGAAGCAGTGGAAAGCATAGACTGCGACTTGCTTAAACCCCTAAATGTATTATCCAGGTTTTCCTCCTGTAGTATTGGAGACAGGCATTTCCTGCCCAGATTCCTTTTTTTCCAAGCATTTAGGCCTTTAAATTGCACTTGTAGATTGCAGTTGGTTTTATTTTTCACTAATAACTATTTCACTTTGCCTACAAGAGTTTGTAGTGAAAAGTACAGTTTCAGTCTTTCTTACTACTTTTCCGTGTAGGTAGCTGCATAGTGAACATGCCCAAGCATCTCTGCACCTTGATTACAAGGAGGAGCCAGCATTACACAGTAAAAGGCACAGATAAGTTAATTCTGGGTTTATAAGATTGTAAAATGTTTCCAGTTAAAACAAATACTTTCCCAGTAATCTGTTTAGATTTAATTTTTCTGAATTAAGTTTGCTCTTCTGCACCTTACCTCTGCTCCTAGTAATAATAAAAAAGCTGTGAATTGTAGGTTCTCTTTTAAAATTATATGTTTACTGAAAGGCTTTAAAAAAACTTGCAGTTTGTGTCACAATGAATTTAGTCTCCTGCACATACACACCCATTATAAAATACTTTTCCATTAAATGGACTAACAAGTACTCATCTCTAGTAAGAAGGGTTTGAGGCACAAAATGGTATTTAATTATCTTTGCATGGTTTTGTTCTCATTTTAAATATATATTTTAAACATTGAACACTCTATTGCCTCTTCTAAATAGTATGAAAAGTATATTGAGTAGTTTGCCATGAATGGACTCAGTGGTGGAGCAAAACTTGGTAGAGCATATTATCTTAGCAGGCAGTCTTGGGTTTTAATTTCTAACCCTTCTCTGTCTCCAGTGGGAGGGACTAGATATTTCTGATCTTGCTCCTGACCATATTCAGATCCAGCCAAGCACTCAGTGACTTCCCTGACTTTTTTGTATGTAGCTGTGGGAAAATTCCTGGTTGGCTGGCTATGAATTAATGAAAATCCTTACAATGCTTCGCTAATGATAGCTCCTGCGGGTTTAAAAAAGTGCTATTGCCTTTTTTTAATTTGAAGGAGGTCATGGAGGTTTACAGAAACTAAGAGAAGGTAACATCTGGTTGTGCTCTGCTGATGGCTGCTTTTGTGTGAAGGAAAAAAAGTTATGGTGTTTCTTCAGCATCAAACGCTTTCAAGGTGATCCTCATAAGAATTCCTTCTAAAATGTGCTCCACTCAAGCTGTGAGTTCTAATTAATAGTACTCTCCATTCTGAAATGCTGGATCTTACTGTTAAACTCCCAGATTTCTAATACTTTAATCCTAAAGGATTACTAAACTATACTGGTTTGGTAATTTATGTAGTAGTCAGTTGAGGGTTGTTTTTTTAAACCCCCCCCCCTTTAAGACGTTTGAGTGGCCTTAAAATGATAAAATAGTCAATATAGTGATTCACCTATGAATGTCCAAGCTATAATTGGTCTTAAGCAAGACTGAAATAAGGGTTGATACCTTCTGTGCATTGTAGTAAAGTGCCTCTTCCCTTGTGTGCCCAGTTATGCTTTGCATAAAGAGTGGTGCTCATGATGGAGTCTTCCAAATATGGAAATCCCTCCTGCTACAGGGTTGTAAGAGTTTAAGCCTGAGCACATTCTGGAAATGCTCTAAAAGGGGGGGTGAGTATCCCCCACTTTAGGGCCTGTTCTGGACCCCAAGCTTCCCACCAATTTTGTTAGCTGCAAAAAGAAAAATGTAGGCACAGCATTGAGGTAGGTAGAGTTCCGCGCCCAAACGGAGATGGCAAATTGTCCCCTTTGCAGTAATCCAAGCAATAATTTGATTTAAAAAGGGGATTAAACCTCGTCTTTTGCTGATCTGTGTGGATCAGTTGAGGAGTGGAGCTGTGAGCTTGTATGTGCTTGTATGCATGCGAGAAGGTGCATGAAAGAGTGTGAGAGGGCACACCCACTTTTGTCCACACACAACACTAGTATGTGGCCCCTGAGGGTTCAGTGGGTTTGAAGCTTGATGTCATTACGCCTGTTAGAAACTCTGAAGAGCTACTGCCAGTCAACGTAGACCAGGGTGAGGAATCTGTCCTATTCCTCACAGGCCAAACTGACAGGTGGATGAGGTAACTCACCTGTCAATTACCTAACATCACAGTGACATCAGGTGATGATAGTTGGGACTTCAAAGCACCACACAGCGATTGCAGAGAGCTCTATCCTATGCTTTGGGCCCCTGCTGATCAACAGTGATTGATGGGTGGAGATTTCAAGGCTGCTTTCAGCAGGGGGCAACTTTGCAACCGAGTTCCCCGTCTCTTGTCCGCCCAAACATGATGTTATAGTGTTCCATTATTGAAGAAAGGTCGGATATAAATGCTAGAAAATAATAATAGAGCCTGTGTCATATTAAGCATGGAAAAAGCTGGTCTGAGAAGATTGGAGTGGGTGGAAAGTAGCACACACACACACACACACACACACATCTGCAAGAAGCCATTGGGAATGATCATTGGGAAATTTGGAGCATGGTGTCACCAGTGTGCCAGTGACATGCACCTCTACTTCTCTATAACTCCATAATAGCTATGCAAACCCTAGACCAGAGTCTGAATGCAGTGGTGGACTGGATGAGCAGCCAGTTAACTGAGTTTGAAGCCTGAGAAGACAGAGGCTCTGTGGGCAGGTGGTTCCCATTCTCACTTCTCTGAAAGAACAGGTATGCCGCTTTGTCATTAGAAGTCCCAAGTGACCTCTGCTTTGTCTAGTGTGACAGCCAAGGCAGTATCTGGATTGGAATAGCTTGGCCACTGCTCATGTCCACCTGAATGCTGCCAAATTAATTGTAGAGGTGAAATTTTAAAATAGTGCTGCTTGGTGTATATAGGAGATGGGGTTATTAGAGAAGGGGTAGTGTGGTGCTTCATGGTATGTGACAGGGGATGTAGATGCTGCATTTAAACTACAGTGCTCAAGCTGTTTATGCAGGTGTGTTTGCATGCCACCTAAGTTTAACTGATGTTTACTGTGTCATCTACCGGTAGCATAGCTTTTTTCAATATCGTTTCTCGTGGTACAATTCCTGTGGTCCCATCTTCCTAGCATTTTCAGACAGGTAGCTAAGTTAGTCTGCAGCAGCAAAAACAACGAAGAAGATTGTGGCAGCTTCAAAGACCGGCAGATTTATTGTGGCATAAGCTCTATAAGCTCTAGTCCACAAACTTTATGTCATAATAAATCTGCTGGTCTTTAAGATGCCACAGGTCTCTTTGTGGTTCTTTTTGCCATGAAATCCAAGTGTTTGTTGGTTAGAATGCATGCCATTTTTTGCAACCAGGAAAACTTCCAACCACTTACTAAATGCCACCATGCACAATGTGTTGCAAATAATGCATTCTAGAAGTACATCGATTATTTTAATTGGAAATAAAGGATGCATCATCAGTCCAGTGGGAATTTCATTAGACTCCAGGTTCATTTTGCAAGTGAAATTTCAGCAAGGTCTGCTAAAGTTGCAGAAACATCCAAAGAACCTTTAATAATGGCAAGTAAGAATCTTTGCTTTGCATCTCATCTCAAATGTAGCATCTCCATCAACACAGTATCTATCCTGTAACAAATACTCTTTTGTCTGGTATGCTATTGATGTGGAGTTAAGGGGCATTCCAAAATACCAGCACTCTTGTTTTTGTTTTGCAGCCCCAAAATGCACTGGTGCACTTGTCACAACCAAGGAAATCTTACTAATTTTTAGACCTATAGTAAAGAGTTGCAAAAGTACAACATAAACCTTGTCAGTTAGTAGTGCAATCATACATTCAATTATATATACGTATGTATGTAAAGAAACTTTGTCACACGTCCCTCTCCATTAATATGATCCTGGGTTTATGCTTGAGGAGTTAATGTTCTGTAATTACTTAGCCGTCATTACACTTACACTCCAACTCCTGACCAAAATAAAGTGTAAATCACAAAAAAGAGGTTAAAGTGTCAGTAAACTCTGTCCCTTAACAGGTGACAAGCTCTTAATGTGTGGTGTTGCAGAACAACAGCAGAAACAAAAACCCTCCTATCTTTTATTCATAAGTTCAGGATAATACCAGAGGGTACAGCTTAGGTATCTCCAAATAGTTGCATTTCTAAGATTAATTCACTAATCATGCCATTGACTTTCTGAGTAAGGACCACTAGCTGTGAAATGTCATGCAGAGTTTTTAAATGGAACATTCAGTTTGCTAAAGAATGAGCTGCAAAGACAGAACTTTCTCTTTATGGCTGTTAGCAGTAAATGCAAGAATCAAAGCCACAAACTGAATGAAAGGCTAAAACCCCTGTATTATCCAGCAGTTTTAATAGGTATGAATAACTATGTTCATTCCACCTTTGTGATATTGGACATGTGTGTGTTCCTTGTTTTCCTCTTCCTTTCAGAATTTTTGCTGTATGCAACGTATTTTTGTGATAGGTTAGTGTTTCTATTCAGTGCTTTAAAGATTTGCTGGTTTAAAACCAGAGTTAAGGCTGCCTCTCGTTGCTCAAGTTCTACAAAACAGGGAAATAGGAAAATAATACTGATGCCTTTGCTGACTTGCCCTATGATGAGCATTAATGTTGTGCAATGTCATAAATTGTGCTTGCTTATGGCTTACCTTACATGCACCCACAACTTCCCTTGGCCTTTCAGGCCCAAATCAAGATGGAATGATGGAGTGCTTGGGACCAGCAAGAGTGTCCCATATTGTCTTGGGTCTGCATTGCCTTATGAAACATTTGACCCTTGCTGCATTGCTAAAGGAATCTTCCTGTGAGTTGGCCCCTGGCTGTTTGTTCCTTATATCAGTAACTGGCGGGATGGGTTAACGTTAGAGATTGGGCCACCTTTTAGCACCCTTCGTCCTCCTTGCCACAGAGAAGCTTTTCATGTGTCACTACAGAAGACTGAATGACAAAGAGATTAAAATTCTCTTATTCTGGATTTGGACCTTCACTGCTCACAAACAAATGTTGTTTGCAATTCATGGTTTGTCTGGAGCAAGAGAAACCATGTTCAAGTGACACACTAGGTCAAGCCGTAGCTTAACTCATGGCCACACAGCAACAGGAAGACTTATGGGAGGAGTGCAGTAGCCGCAGTGTCTCTGCAGGGACGCAGTGTTTGCATGTTTGTGCTAAGCCATGGTTCAGCTTAGCATGATGTGCAAACTTGGCCTTATATATTGTTTTGTGAACTAGAGTTGATGCACCTGTGGTGTCAGTCAAAGTTTTTAACTTTTAGAGAAATGTTGGAGGAAGTTGAAATCCTGAAGAACAGCAAATCTGGTGCGTGCTAAACCCTCACCTCCTTTCCCCTGTCAAAATAAGGCTAAAATCTGCAGTGATTTACTTAAGACGAGTGCCGGAGAATTGAGGCTCTGCCTTGTAAATGGGTACCACTGAAACATTTGGAAGTTAGTCCTGCTCATGTCACATTCTGGTACATGTTGTCCCATCTGTAAAGGTGAAGCTTGTAACCTCATGTTAATGGCATAGCACCAGTTAGCATAGTTGGAAGCACTTCATCCTGTAAATTCTATGGCCATGGCCTCCAATTTTCCTAGCTCTCTCATTTCTTTATTTTCATTTGCTACTTGCAAATAGCAAGGTCTGGATGAAAGTTTTTTTATAGTTAGAATTACAGTAGTATCTTGGTTTAAGAACAGCCCTGTTTACAAACTATTTGGTTTACGAACTCCGCAAAACCGAAAGTAGTGTCCCGGTTTGCAAACTTTACCTCGGTCTAAGAATGGAAGCTGAACGGTGGAAGGGCACCGGCGGCAGGAGACCTCATTAGGGAAAGTGCGTCTCGATTTAAGAATGGTTTTGGATTAAGAACGGACTTCCAGAATGGAATAAATTCGTAAACCGAGGTACCACTGTATTAACAGGAGGTTTTATGTACAGATAGTAATTAAATATAAATTAATTATTTGCAAAATTCCTAATTTTGGTGAGTATGACAATGTATTTCTGGTAAAAGGAAACCAGGAGGTTAATTGGCAAGAATAACAACTTTGATTTGTTTTTAAAAGAAAACAGCCTTGATGCTCTTAAATTTTCTGCTGTAGTTCTTTGTTGCTAGACTGAAACTCACCTTCTGACCAAATTTGTTCTAATCTAGTTACATGGAACTTTTATTATTGCCAAATGGCTCAAATAATATCAAGGGCTTTTGAATTTAATTTTTTGAATTCAAGTTGGGGGTCTGTTTAAGACATCTCTCTTATTCTCTTTCCCCATTGATCAAAGTAGAGAAACCTGTGCCTCTGTTTTTGTTGCACACATTGACAGTCTATGGATAACATTACATTTTTTCAGCATGAAACTGAACACTCTAAATCCCTAAAGCAGTCTCAAATGTATGGTTAATAAAAGAATTTATTGTACTGGATGTCATCTGTTATATCACTCTGGGAACAAACCTGGCAGTGAGTGGACAGGAAATATTTCCATTTCAAATCACTACAATCTTTTATGGTCTAGGGCAAAAGTGTCTAATTTCAGCAAAGTCACTGAATAGTGTGTAATGAAGGCATTTTAGTTGATTAAATGCATGTTATCACTTTTCAAACAACATTAGGGTGTTTTCTTCCCCCCTCTGTGCTTTTAACAGAAGGGAATATTTCTGTACATATTATGTGTGTTCTGTCTGCAGTACTGAGCGCTAGAAATATGTTTTCCCCCCACTGGCAGAGAGAATAGTATGTATTTCCAGATAAACAATTGGGCATTCCCAGGAGGTTAGCAAGAAGATAAGCTTGTGAACCATAGCCAAAGCACTTCGTAGTTTTAAAGGGCTGCTTTTGTAATCAGCTACTTCCTCAATGGAGAAGCTTGAGGAGTTGCTCCTGTGTAGTGATTGCTGTGTACTTGGCATGCTGTTTTAGCCGCAGACTGCTTCCACCCCCCACTCCTTCCACCTTGCCCTGGATGCCAAGTGCAAAATCTGTGCAGATGACAACCATTTGCGTGGAAACTAAATGCAGCCACAATGCAGAACTTGGAAACACAAGTCGGGTTTAATAAGGTGCCTTAGCCTTTGCAGGCAAAAGGTCTTGGGCCCATTCTGTGGCATCTCCAGTTATAGCCATCTTGAGTAGTAGGGCTAGGAAAAGTGTCTTCCTGAGACTTTGGAGAGCCTGTGCCACACCTGGAATGGACACGTGTTTTTGTGGCCAAATGAGCTGCACTTAACTGAGATGAATACAGAAAATGTTTTGCCTTCTTGAGCTTGGCCAGTAATCAGGAATTACAAAAATAGTTGATTCTGTTGTTTGACCTGACATTACGGTTTTGAGAGGAGAGCAGGATTTAGACCTTCCCTGTCCTACAGAACTATTGTCAGACCTATTGTCATGGGGCAAGAACTCTTTTGGATGTTGATATGACTGCCTAGAAGTTAAAAAAAAAACTATGAGGAGAAATCTAGAGAATTCCAGAAAAACATCTACTTCTGCTTCATTGACTACGCAAAAGCATTTGACTGTGTCAACCACAGCAAACTATGGCAAGTTCTTAAAGAAATGGGAGTGCCTGATCATCTCATCTGTCTCCTGAGAAATCTCTATGTGGGACAAGAAGCTACAGTTAGAACTGGATTTGGAACAACTGATTGTTTCAAAATTGGGAAAGGAGTACGACAAGGTTGTATATTGTCTCCCTGCTTATTTAACTTATATGCAGAATTCATCATGTGAAAGGCTGGACTGGATGAATCCCAAACCGGAATTAAGATTGCCGGAAGAAATTTCAACAACCTCAGATATGCTGATGACACAACCTTGATGGCAGAAAGTGAGGAGGAATTAAAGAACCTTTTAATGAGGGTGAAAGAGGAGAGCGCAAAATATGGTCTGAAGCTCAACATCAAAAAAACTAAGACCATGGCCACTGGTCCCATCACCTCCTTTCAAATAGAAGGGGAAGAAATGGAGGCAGTGAGAGATTTTACTTTATTGGGTACCATGATCACTGCAGATGGTGACAGCAGTCACGAAATTAAAAGACGCCTGCTTCTTGGAGGGCACAAGGAGAAGGGGACGACAGAGGATGAGATGGTTGGACAGTGTTCTTGAAGCTATGAACATGAGTTTGACCAAGCTACGGGAGGCAGTGGAAGACAGGAGTGCCTGGCGTGCTCTGGTCCATGGGGTCACGAAGAGTCGGACACGACTAAACGACTAAACAAGATTTGTTTTGTTTTAAAATATTCAAAATGCTGCCATGTGAGGCTTTCCTGTTCAGTGGTGTGTGATGGAAAAGTTGGTTTTCCTGGGCAGGTTGGGTCACCAAGTGTTTTCTTTTGGTTAATGAATGGCAGTTTCTGATTTGGCCAGCGGTCCAGGAGGCAGAGTTGAAAAGGAGAGGATTTTGAGCAGGCACCCCCAAACTGTGGCCCTCCAGATATTTTGGACTACAACTCCCATGATCCCTAGCTAACAGGAACAGTGGTCAGGGATGGTGGGAATTGTAGTCCAAAACATCTGGAGGGCCGAAGTTTGTGGGTGCCTGATTTTGAGAGAGGTTTTTTTGGTTCAGATAGAGGTTGGGAGAGAGAGTTGGTTCTGGGTAGAAACATCCACTCTGAGGAATATATCACAAGCTAGTGAATGGAGTTTCTGAGCTTAGTGTGAAGGACAGTGTGTGGTGTCCTGTAAGAGTAATAGGCCAGGAATTAAGTGGGAGGGTGAGGCTGAGCCAGGAGAAGTAGAAGCTGTGAGAATACAGTCTACTTAGGTCTCATTCCAGTCAGGAGGGGAGAGATTCTGCTACAAAAGGAGAAGACTCCCAAACCAGTTAAGAGGGGTGTGGAGATCCCTTGGGTCTGTTACTTGGAGTACCTCAGGAGTAGGGTTGTCTAAGGCAGGCATAGGCAAACTCGGCCCTCCAGGTGTTTTGGGACTACAACTCCCATCATCCCTAGCTAACAGGACCAGTGGTCAGGGATGATGGGAAGTGTAGTCCCAAAACACCTTGAGGGCTGAGTTTGCCTATACCTGGACTAAGGGGTGTGTAACTGACAGGAAGTACCACCTTGTTTAACATTAAGCGGCAACAGCTGTACAACAACTGAGAAAGAACTGAAGTGAAATAACATAAGCTGAAGTATCTTATGTTTTACCCACTTTGTGTCATAAACTTCCTTTGTTTAATAAAATCTTTCTTGTTTATTTGATCAAATCCTGCCTGAGACTTCAAATTGTTACTGTAAGTTTTCCCTCACACAAGTCCCCCACAAGATAATCTGGGGTAGTTTATAGGAATTTGTGGAATTTGTGTTCTGTGAGGTGGGTGCACTATATTTAAGTGAAGGGGGCAAGGGAAAAAGTGCTGTTGCGCCGTCACATGGTGCAGCCAGCTTTCTGCTCTCCTGCAGAACCTGAGGTTCTCCCAAACCTGCTAATTGATACTCCCTCTTGCGACTGGGTGGTACTTTGAACAACGATACTTTGAAAATTTATGTTGAAGGCAACGGGATGGAGGCTGATTCAGATTGGGGCAGAGGCACTGGGTGGAAGGTAGTTTTAAACCCTCCCAGTGCTATTTTGCCACTCTTAATTCCACACCTTCCTTGTCCCATAGCTGTCCTTTGCCCAAGGAAAGCAAACTTAAGTACCACAATCAGAATGTCTTTAAATACAGAATTCATCAGGCCTGGTGTCATAGTTTGGCATCTACTGATAGGGATTTTTCCTATAGTTTTTAACTGCCATTGTTGCTTCAGAAGAAAGAGAGCTGTCCCTAGTTTACGATGCATGGTTGTCTTACATAAGCCAATATATATGAGATGCATTTCATTAATATGTTCAGGCTGCCCAACAGAGTGTTGTGCCCAATTAAAAAGCAAATAAAGCCTAATTAAAATGTTCCCAATGGGTACCAAAATAATGACACTTATTTTCAAGTGGTAGTGGGGATTGGAAGAGAGACTCTGATGTGGAAGATAGCATTTGGCCAGACAGTCCCAAATTTGGGTGGTAGAAGACAATCTTACAAGTTGGTGTGTATTAAAATATTTTTAGTCTGGCTTTCATCCTTTTGGATACCAGGGTGATATATAATGAGCCTGTTGAAATAACATAAAACAATAAGACCAAACGTTCAGTATACTGTATACAATTTAGAGGCAGCTACAACAATACAGCAGAAAAATCAACATAACTTAGAAATGCTTGGAGAAAAACAAGTTTTCATCTGTGTGTGCATAGCAAACTATAGTTGCTTTTACTTGCTGACTCCCAGTTTAACTCCTTATCATACAGATAAGTGAATTACTAATGCTTCTTTGTTAGAACTATGAAATTCATTTTCTGTTCTTTTTCTTATCCAGATATGGGCAGGGAGTGGGTGGGTGGAAGTGCTGCAGTAGAATTGGAGAGCATATGTGCTACATGCAGAAGATTTCAGGTTTGATCCCTGGCATCTCCAGTTAAAAAGAGTAGGTAAGGTGACTGGTGGTGGGAAAGACCTCTGCCTAAAACTCTGGAGAGCCATTGCTAGTCAGAGTAAGCAGAAATAGGCTTGGTGAACAAGTATCCTGATGTGGTAGAAGGCAACTTCCTAACATCTTGATGGGGTACATGAATTTAGACACAAGCTCTGTTGTCAGACTTCCAATCCAATAGGTTAGGCACACAAGGGGTCATCACTGGAAGGAAAAGGGAGATAGGGAGATCAGTTGGGAAAGGTCTGAATGGAGGTTTGGTGTTTTAAAGTTTGTGTTTCAACCCAGTCTTGGCCAGGAGGATTATTCCTTGCTTATGTTATTGAATATAGGGAAGGGTATTTTTGCATCTACGTAGCTATCTGCGACAACTGTCCACTCTGGTGTATATTCATATGTATGTATGTATGTATGTATGTATGTATGTATGTATGTATACAGGATTTCATTACATCAGTGGAGTACATTGAATGTATTTGTATTGAGCATGAGATGCTCAACGCAGCTTTACTTAAATTACAGTAGATCTTTTAAAATTTCAGTACTTCCTCTTTCCTCTTAAATGATCAATTCAGATGTCCAGGTTAAAATTTCCACTGAAGAATCTTGTGATCCTTGGAATAATTTCCTTTGTTCCTATATCCTGGGGGATGGGTGAGTTAGGAATACAGAGGGAATTGACTGGAAGTTTGTCTTTTCACCTTCAGATATTCATGTACTTCCCGGTTTTCCTTGCATGAAAAGGAGACTTTTGTTTCTAGCCAGTGGGGATATTTCTGCAGCAATAATATATATATATATATATATATATATATATATATATATATATATATATATATATATATATGTAAATTTGAAGACACAAAGCACACAGTTGCAGTGTGTGTTTCTTTTTGATCCTTTGCATTCCTTCCCCTGAAATCTCTTCCAACTTCTTAGTATGGTATAAGTATTAAGAAAACTAATGATGGAATTTGCATTCAGCACCCCCCTCCCGCTCCTGAAATGTGCATACTTCATTTTCTCCCATTCCTGAGGAATCTATTGAAACCATCTGTTGGCCCATCTCCAGGTGCTTGCTAAGGTTTTAGAGACGGAGGCTGCATGCCACACTTCCTGTGCTCCTCTAACCTATGTTTATACCTAAGTGGATAGTAAGCGGAACTGTCAATATTGAAATTATTTATCATTTCTCTGCAAAGACTGCTAGGAGAAAAATGTTTTGAGCTGCATTCCTTTACACTCTTACTTGGGAGTAACTACACTGAGGTTGATGAACCTCTCTTCTGAGTAGACTTGCATAGGTTGCATTGTTAACAACTTGCTTGGAACAATGGAGATGTTTCTACTCCTTATATCTAAATTACCACTCGTACAAAATAGTAAACTTTGTTTTTCTTGGGATAGTGTAGAAAAGAGCCTCTCATTTCATTTCTGATTTCAATCATGCAAGTCCTGGTTATTTTCCTGCTCTCCCCCCCTTCCCCCCCCCCACAAACTATACTCCTATTATCAAGACAGTACAGCTTTTATGGCATGCATGTTAGCTTGGATATACACTCAGAAGACTTCTACCATCACTTTGCTTGCTTTTGCTAAAAGTGACATATCAGCTTGGACGTCTCCTAGCAAGCGACTTGCATAACAATAAAAATGTGGCAGTCCAAGCCTGTTCAGAACGTCTCTACTTGCAAAAGGCTTGAAAAAACAAGTGTAGTGTTGTCAATTTGGCAAGCGGAGCTCTGCTAATTTCAAAGCTTAATGGAAGACTTCAGGGAGCACATGCTGTGTAGGCTAAGCTAGGGGTTGCTACTCTTTTGGGGCCCATGCACACTCCTTTGCAAACTGGAGAAGCTATCATGAACACACACCCCACAACATGCATGGCAACCACATATACATGCATGCACACCCGCTTCCCCCGTGCAATCAGTTATGCTTTTGTTTTTCCCCCAGGGTCTTGTTTTCCCCCACCCCTCCCTGCTGAAGTTAGGCTTGAAGCAAGCTTTAAGTGTGGACTGGCGGGGATCATTTTCTGCCAGGGAGGTCATAACCGGAGAGAGATCCCTCTGTAGCTGTGTCCCCCTGAAATTACCCTCTGTGCTGCAGCTGGGCTTGCATAAAGCTGTTTGTTGGCTACAATAGAATTTGCTACATGGGCACCGCTTTGGTGACCCTTGGGCTTAACCTTCTGTTGCAGGTGGTACCTTTTGCTTTTTAAATCATACTGTCCTTAGATAAGCCACTGTGAGCCACAACCTGCCAACAGTGTGATTAAGATAAGGCTGTTAATGACTGGCTAATTATGAGCCATTGCTTCCCCAGTTACTCTACTACAAATATGTTTGTATTTAATCTAGCACAAAAGGCTCTGCAATAAGCAACAAGGAGATTTTAAAAAAACCTTAAATACTGAAAGTGCAATTTAAAAAACCCTTTGTTTTGCTCATTTTACAGTGCAGATTAAATAAAATAAATATTGAATTCCTCAACAAGCATTTATCGAGGAATTCAAGCCCTGCTTGCTACAGCATGTTGGGGACTCATTTGTGCTGTCACACAACTGCTGGGTCAGTTCTTCAATTGCTTTAGTAGCATGTTTACCACTTCTCTAAGCAGTTCTGGCTGTGTTTCAAGTACAGCAGCCATGTGCATGGGGCATAAATAAAGGTAAAGGGATCCCTGACCGTTGGGTCTAGTCGTGGACGGCTCTGGGGTTGCAGCGCTCAACTTGCTTTATTGGCCAAGGGAGCCAGCGTACAGCTTCTGGGTCATGTGGCCAGCATGACTAAGCCGTTTCTGGCGAACCAGAGCAGTGCACGGAAACGCCATTTAACTTCCCGCCAGAGCGGTACCTATTTATCTACTTGCACTTTGACATGCTTTCAAACTGCTAGGTTGGCAGGAGCTGGGACCGAGCAACGGGAGCTCACCCCGTTGCGGGGATTCAAGCCCTAGGCTCTGTGGTTTAACCCACAGCGCCACCCGCTATTAGGGCAAGCAACAATACCACTCAAGAAGTGCAAGAACTGTCCCTAGGTTTCCATAAAAGGTAGAACAATAGGATTGGAAACCCAGCCAGATGGGCGGGGTATAAATAATAAATTATTATTATTTCCTTGGAAAACGGTACCATTTGCACAGGAAGAGGTCACTGAAAAGAAGCAAAACAAACATTTTCCTGTTATCTAAAATATATAGGTTGGGATCCAAGGCTTGACCTCTAGGATTTGTAAGTTTGAGCAGCAGTCTCAATTTCCAACCTGGTACGCTATGTAGCAGTGCTATTTTTCTAGAAAAAGAGGTTCCAGAACTCACCACGAACGCCCCCCTCTTTCTCTTAGAATGGCAATGGCATCCACCTGAGAGGTGCTGGAACTGAGTTCCGGTGAGTTACCCCTGAAAAAAGCCTTGGTATGTGGCATGGTAGGCTGTTGCTTGAGGAACATGTACTCAGAGCCCCCGTGGATATGTATAACTTGTGTAATTATTTCATTGCCAGACATTGTATGTGCATTGCATACGTAAGGCACAATCCAGCCAGGGTTAATCATTTGCAAATTTTGTTGAGTTTAATGGGTGAAGCATTCCCCTACTGAAATAAAATCAATGGGCTGGATTATGCTTGTACTTTTTAGTTAGAAGACTTCTAAACAAATGTATTTTTTCAGTTTTAAAAAAAGTTGGAGGGAAAGGGACTAAAAGACAAAAGATGCAATGTGTTTAGAGAAAAAAATTCTTTGGCATTAAGTTATAAACTTAATCTTCTTGGTCACAATTTTTGCCTAATGATCATGCCAAATTATTTGAAAACATTTCTGTTGCCTAATTCAGCAGCCCTGTTAGCACTTAACAATAGTTCTGTGTTATGTGTACAGCATAGCTGCCAAGTTAACCCTTTTTTTAAGGGAAATTCCCTTATGCTGAATAGGCTTCCTTATGAGAAAAGGGAAAACTTGGCAGCTATGGTGTACAGGAGTCTTCCACTTTCCTCCTTTTGGTGCAGCTATAAAGAGAATATGCATCTCCTTTTTCAACTAGCAGCTGCTTGCCATTAGGATCAAGCCCCAGGAACTGTGGTTAGTGTTAACAACAGTGTATTAAAAGCAACCCAGGATCATTAACCATGGTCAGTTACCTGAAAATGAAAGCAAATGCTTCTCATCTCCTCCTTATAACCATGCTGACAAAGGAGAAGGAAGGAAAGCCCTTAAAATAAAAAGCAGGTGACTGAAGGGTAGGGTGTTGCAATGATACTCAAATTTTCTGTTTCCCTTTCTGAAATACCCCTTGCTCATGGGGGGTGGGGTGGGGTGGGCTTTGATGACCTACATTTGGTGTTGGGACAACGAAAATTATTGGGGATGCTGCTGACATGCCGCCTGCCTTTAGTCTCACAATGGAATGGGTTGAAAGTTGGACACAGTGTTTTGCAGTGGTTCTGCTCTTACCTGCAGAGAGTAAATACTTCAGCTCCCTGGCAGTTATGCTGTAGGATGCTTCAAGGCTCCATCTTGACTCCAGTGCTGTTCAACATAGGTACAAAACTGTCAGGGGCAGTCATCAAGAGGTTTGGAGCCCAACTTTATTACTCTCTTACATCTAAATCAAGTCCTTAACTGTTGGCTGGGTGCTGTCCAGTAAGCAGAGGCAAAATCCTGATAAGACAGATGACTTGTCGGTAGGTGGGTGGCTCCTGACTCTTGGAATTAGGTGGTCTTAATGGGGTTGTCCGACTCTTCTGGTCCATGGGGTCACGAAGAGTCTGACACGACTAAATGACTAAACAACAATGGGGTTGTCCCCACCCAAAGGAAAAGGTGCATGGTGTGAGGTATGCCTTAATCCACTATTAATGCTGGAGGTCTAGGTGGCCAACCACACTGGTTATTAACATGTTTTATCATCTATCTACCTGCTCACTCAGATCTTCCAGTGAAGCTCTTCTGCTTGAGTCCAACTTGTGACAGCCAGGAGGATTTTCTGTCCTGGTACTTCTAAAAGCTCCCCTATTAGATATATGAGATAAGGTAAATCCCTACTGCTCTTGGTTCTCACTTGCTTAAAAGTTTACTTTTTCTCCTAGACCTTTGTTGGTGATTAATACCAGTGTGTGGAGTTTATCCTGACCGCTGCATTTATTCTATTCTGAAAGTTTTATTTCAACTACATTGTGACTTTTATGAAAGCCAATATAAATTATTTTACATAGATAAATAAATGCTCCTTATTTACATCACTTAACTATTAAGTTCATTGCTCTGAGTTCTTGTGATTGGAGAGGAGGGGGCAGGTGGGAGAAATCCCTGTAAACTCCAAGAGAATTTGGAAGGAGGGCTCAAATGTGTAGCGTCTGGCATTGTGAAAGAAAAGGAAGTATCCAGTGACTAGATCAGGTCGCTAGGAAGATTACTCCCTGGAAGGTTGTATTGTGCTCTCAGGAAGTCAAAACATTAACTGTGTTAACATGAGAACAAAGGGTTTTTTCCATTCCAAAGGAAGAAACTAATAGATATAACAGACAACATAGTGTATTAGCAGAAAAGGACAAATTGTTCAAGGGTAATGCCCTAACACTTATAATATTTATCCCTATTTTTTTCTTAAATTCAGAAGAAACTGAAATAGCTGATTTTTTAAAAAATATTTTATTGAAAAGAAACTTTTAAACAATGCAAATTACCAATAACATAATCAATTACACATTCCCCCGCTTTTCTTCTCTCCCCCCTCTCCCCCCCTCTAAGGACTTCCCTCAGCTCCCTTCTCTGGTTTGTTTGTACATACAGTTCTCTGCATGTTATAAAATTGTACATATCATTGCTTTATCTATCATGTGTTCTACTAATAAATTGTGGATGTTTATTCAAAACCTGCCAAGGAGTCCAGATCCTTTTGTTGTCTTTTTAAATAGTTTGTAAAAAATTCCCATTCTTCCTTAAAGTCACGATTGTCCTTCTCTTGTAGTTTGTATGTTAGCTTTGCCAGTTCCACATAACTTGTCAGTTTTTCTTGCCATTGTTCTTTTGTTGGGATTTCCTCATTCTTCCAGTCTTGTGCTAACAAGACTGGTGCCGTTGTTGTAGCGTACATGAATAAGTTCTTTCCTTTTCTTGGCAGGTCTTGCCCTAAAATCCCTAAAAAGATGCTTCTGATTTTTTTTACAAATGCTCTTTTAAACATTTTTTTCAATTCATTATATATCATCTCCCAGAATTTTTTAACTTCTCTACATTCCCACCACATATGATAAAAGGTACCTTCTTTTTCTTTACATTTCCAACATTTATTTGACCTGGTTTTGTAGATTTTTGCCATTTTTACTGGTGTAATATACCATCTATACATCATTTTCATGTAATTTTCCTTCAAAAGAGAACAATCTGTAAAATTTAAGTTTACTTTCCACAATTTTCCCCAGTCCTCAAATTGTATATTATGTCCTACATCTTGCAGTCCCAGTAATGGTTAAAGATTATTGCCTCAAAAGATGGCAAAAGGATATTTCTAAATATGTCTGGGGGGCAGAAGGCCCAGAATTAAACTTACAGATATAAAAGAGAGAGGAGGCTTCACCCTCCCAGACCTCAAATTATAGAAGCATTAGACTTAGAAGGACATTATAACAGATATGGATGGCATGCATATTTATGGTATGAGAAAGGGAAAGTACATGAATGAAATAGCTGATTTTTGACACTATGCTTTGCAGGGAGGAGGAAGAGGTGAGATGTATTGTCTGTATGGCAGCCTTGCCCAACCCGTGCTGCCAGGGCTGATGGTGGCTCTTTTCAACCTGGCTACCAGGTTGGCGAAGGATGAGTGTACTGTAGTAGTGGGTGCTTTTTGAGTGTTGTTGTTGTTTAGTCATTTAGTCGTGTCCGACTCTTTGTGACCCCAGCATGCCAGGCACTCCTGTCATTTGGACCAGAGCATGCCAGGCACTCCTGTCATCCTCTGCCTCCCGCAGTTTGGTCAAATTCCTGTTAGTAGCTTCAAGAACACTGTCCAACCACCTTGTCCTCTGTCGTCCCCTTCTCCTTGTGCCCTCAATCTTTCCTAGCATCATGGTCTTTTCCAGGGAGACTTCTCTTCTCATGAGGTGGCCAAAGTATTGGAGCCTCAGCTTCAGGATCTGTCCTTCCAGTGAGCACTCAGGGCTAATTTCCTTCAGAATGGATAGGTTTGATCTTCTTGCAGTCCATGGGACTCTCAAGAATCTCCTCCAGCATCATAATTCAAAAGCATCAATTTTTCGGCAATCAGCCTTCCTTATGGTCCAGCTCTCACTTCCATGCATCACTACTGGGAAAACCATAGCTTTAACTATACGTACAGACATTTGTCGGCAAGGTGATGTCTCTGCTTTTTAAGATGCTGTTTGAGTAGCAGATGTCAAAACCTTACACAGCTATGAAGCAACCTTGTGTCAACCACTTCTCAGTCTACTCTACCTCAATGGGGGGCGGGAATCAGTCCTGTGGATCCTTTAAGACTTAAAATAATTATGGCATAAGCTTTCATGGACTTGGGCCTGCTTCATTGGATCCATGAAGTGGTTGTTGTGAGGATAAAATGGCAGAAAACCCATATAGACTGGATTGAAGTAAAAGTTTCCATGCCATTTGCAGAAAAGGGGACTTTTTACGAGCAGGACAAAAACTTTGGATTCAATAAATTGCCTGAGCTATTTGGAGGAAAACTGAAGTAGAATGCAGTGTCAAAGGAGGTATTCTTTTTCATGATCCAGGTGTTCCATTCTTACAGAATCTACAGTTTGCACAATTTTCATTTGCAGAAAACAAATTCCTTTGTTGCTTAATTCTTGAGTTAATTATACTGCGCAAATGTGCACCTCTTTTCCATCGCTTGCATTTTGAGATGTCATTTTTGAATGCCCCCTCTTCACTTGGATTGTATAGTAGATTGTGAACCTGCTCTCTGATGTCTATGCCAGCTTTCTACTTGTTGTTGTTGTTTAGTCGTTTAGTCGTGTCTGACTCTTCGTGACCCCATGGACCATAGCACGCCAGGCACTCCTGTCTTGCACTGCCTCCCGCAGTTTGGTCAGACTCATGTTCGTAGCTTCGAGAACACTGTCCAACCATCTTGTCCTCTGTCATCCCCTTCTCCCAGTGCCCTCAATATTTCCCAACATCAGGGTCTTTTCCAAGGATTCTTCTCTTCTCATGAGGTGGCCAAAGTATTGGAGCCTCAGCTTCACGATCTGTCCTTCCAGGGAGCACTCAGGGCTGATTTCCTTAAGAATGGATAGGTTTGATCTTCTTGCAGTCCATGGGACTCTCAAGAGTCTCCTCCAGCACCATAATTCAAAAGCATCAATTCTTCGGCGATCAGCCTTCTTTATGGTCCAGCTCTCACTTCCATACATCACTACTGGGAAAACCATAGCTTTACCTATACGGACCTTTGTAGGCAAGGTGATGTCTCTGCTTTTTTTCTACTTGTAGGGGGCATTAAAATAAGCCACCATCACCCCTGATTTGCAGGTGGAAGTGGTGCACCCCATACTATCACTTCAGGGCTCAAGCACTACATTCTCACCTTGTTCATGTATACAGTCATACCTTGGTTTAAGTATGCTTTGGTTTGAGTACTTTCAGTTTAAGTACTCCGCGGACCGTCTGGAACGGATTAATCCACTTTCCATTACTTTCAATGGGAAAGTTCGCTTCAGGTTAAGTACGCTTCAGGTACTTCCAGAACCAATTGTGCACTTAAACCGAGGTACCACTATAGAGCAGGCTTCACTCATTTCCTCTGAAATGCAGTGTTCTTTGTACACCCTTCATTGATATACATTGCATGATTTGCATCCAGTATTTATTTGTAATGTGCTAAAATACAGTGGTACCTCAGGTTAAGTACTTAATTGGTTCCGGAAGTCCGTACCTTCCCATTGAAAGTAATGGAAAGTGGATTAATCCGTTCCAGGTGGGTCCGCGGAGTACTTAACTTGAAAGTACTCAACTTGAAGAGTACTTAACCCGAGGTATGACTGTAGATAATTACAGGCGTTTTTCTCTTTGTGCGTGTATGGATAATAGCCTTTATTTAATAATTTTAAAATAATCTTCAAAAGTCTGTGTGACCAGAAAATGTGTGCATTACACAGCGACATAGCTGTGTGGGTAAAACCTGTTTCGCGTACATGCATGTCCTTTATTTGATAGTTGGAACATTAAGTGATTGATTACTTGTGATTTAATAAGAAAGAGTATCACAGTTAAAACTTCAATATCTCTCCATATAATAAAAATGTAAGAATGTCATTGCGTGCAGCCCATATCACAATCCCAGTTTTACATGAAGTTAGGGTGAGGTAGACACTAAGACAGGAAAGTGATAGTTTAAAACAATGGCAGAAGTTTGAGTAAAGTGAGGGTGGTGATACCCTTAGAGGAAAAAAGTGGCTACCCCTTAGTTGAAGTATGTGTGTGTGTGTGTGTGTGTGTGTGTGTGTGTGTGTGTGTGTGTTAGGAGGTTAGTCTGGCATTCCTTCTTTTAGGCACTACTCTAGCCAAAATACAGCATTTAACATTAATTTATATAAACATTTCTATCAAATATTTCAGCAACTCGAGCTATCTTCATAGAGTTTGACAGTTTGAATAATAAAGCCTTCAGTTTTTTAAATAGCGCTTGCAAGTAATATTGATTATTTCTTTCTTTGTGTTCAAACTCAAAACCAATTGTTTCCTTCAGTTTGCCTTGTGGGAGCATGAAATTAGGAACATATGCATGTTAATTAAGAACATATGAAGGATAAATTGTGATTGCTGTCTTGGTCTAGTGCACAGGCTATGCTTTGCGGGGTAGTGATTTCCTACCTCCAAGACCCAATCTATAATTAGTGCAGGCACAGATCTATGTGTTTAATAAGGATGTTAAAACTGATGGCATGTCTTTGTGCCTGTCTCTCCACATTATTTAATTTTTGTGACTTTACATGGGATGAATTTGTATTATCGGAATGGCTCTAGAGTTTACACCTTTTCTTTTTGAAGTGTCTTTGATGTAACTTGAGGTCCATCTTGTACAGTCGAAATAGGCTTCATTGTAATAAACCTCAATCTCTTGTTGAGTTTTCTTTGGATGGTTGTTTGTTGTTGGACTATTGTTCTTTCATTGTTACTCTAATCTGAAAAAGAAATAACACACACACACACACACACACACACACACACACACGGAAGTATAACACCTGAAGTGTAGAACTGCAGCTTTGGGCTCCTTTAACGACATGGGATACTATTTGAGGCAAATCTGAAAGTACAAAATAACAGATTTTTCTGATATTGGACCTTAGGAAAACATTGATCACATAAACTAATCGGTTCTTTTTCCTGATTGATAAAGGTAGGAACTATTAGTAATTCACTGACTCACTTCATATTGGTTAGAAAGGGGACATGAATTAAGCTGCTAGAGATAAATTCCCTCCTGAAATGAAAGAATATGAGAAGCCATAAGCAACACATTTTATTGAAAAAACGCTGTGTAATTTCATTTGGCATTCAAATTGAGAAGCTGGAATATGAATAATTCCTTAGGCTCTAGCCAACTTAACTCATTTTCCATGAGTCTCCTCCTTTGGAGGTGGAGTCTCCTTCTTTGGAGGTCTTTAAGCAGTGGCTTGACAGCCATATGTCAGGAAGGCTTTGATGGTGTTTCCTGCCTGGCAGGGGGTTGGACTGGATGGCCCTTGTGGTCTCTTCCAACTCTATGATTATATGCTCACTTTGTTTCTGAGTAAGTAGCTGCTCTAGAGCAAGCATGGCCAACAGGTGGATTGTGATCTGCCGGTAGATCACTGGACGTCTGCGGTAGATCACTGGTAGATCATTGGCTCCCCCCAACTGAACAACTGTGGCTCCCCTAAAAAAAAGCTCAACATCAACATTTTACCTCCTTCCTAAAAAAAGCTCAACAACTTTGACCTGAACCCCAAAAGAAGGGGTAGATCACTGCCAGTTTTTAACTCTGTGAGTAGATCACAGTCTCAGGAGTTGGCCACCCCTGCTCTAGAGAGTAAGTTCAGTGAGCAAAGTCAGGGGTTTCCTGTTGTGGGCCCTGAAATGGTTTATGTTTAAGGATCTTTGCCTTTCTCAGGTGACTGAAACCTGGTTTTGTGCATGATTCACTGGCTTTGAGGTTAGCAAGCCTAGATAAATTATTAATACTGATCAAGCACCTCTGAAATTTAATGGGAACTTTGCTTTAGATCTCTGATTCCAGAATCTATTATTTGGCAAGGAATGCAAAACCATTATTTTTTACTTTGGACGTTTATAATTAATCCTGGGTTACAAGTCATATCCATTGGTAATAAATGTACTGTACCACCACTGCAGACATGGTTCAGTGAACTATGACTAGTTTACAACCATACATATACTGATGACATATAAGACCTGATGAATATTATTATTGCTCTTAATATTTCTCAGATGACTTGTTTGAAAAAGATCAAGGAGACTTCCAGGAAAAAGTACACAATATAAAACAAAACAATTAAAAATTCTGTTGGAAGCTGCCCAGAGTGGCTGGGGAAACCCAGCCAGATGGGCGGGGTATAAATAATAAATTATTATTATTTTATTATTATAAAATAGCAACAAATTTATCCATTTGATGATAAAAAACACCCTATTGTTTTGTGCTCCATAAAAATGGACAGTCAATTTAGCTGTATTACAGAAAGGTACACTCTCTTGATGGTTTTTTCTTGTTGAATTTGATATTCGGCAAAAGTATACAACTCTTTGTGCCTTCGCAGTAATGTGCAATTTGTACCATAGGTTCTGCTGCCTGATTTCAATCGTTTGCGCTTTGAATCTGCATGGATTAGCCTTCATGAAATTGACCTGTTTCTGTGTACCAGTTACTGATTATATCCGTTTATTAGCCTTTACAAGTAATTTCTTCACTGTTTACATAACACTATCATTTATCATTCTACATTATAGACTGTCAAGTGCATTGTTGTTTGCAAGCTTTTGTAGCTAGTATTTCAACTTCTGTTAAGCTAGCATACTCCTAAAACTCAGAGAATTGTTTCCCACTCAATGAAACTTGGGGTCAATTCATTTGTGTGTGTGTGTATGTTACCTCTCAGTCCTGGTGTGTAGACCAAAGGATTTTTATAGCAAAAGCCCCAGGCAAGAGAGACTTGCTTTTCAGCAATAATCGGAACAAATTAAAAGCTGCCCATAAGTTCAACAAATGTTAGTGGCTAATTGACAGGCTGTGCAGTCCCAAGGCAATACATTTACATTTAAGATATACCTGAAACAAGTCTTAATTGCTAGCTAATTAAATAGTATAGCTGCGTGGTAGTTTGAATTTCAAGCCCATGTGTCTGTAGGTATTTTATTAAACTCATATGCTTGGGGAACAAAGTAGTATGCTTTCAAGTTCAAAGCTTATAAGGGAAATGACCATAACAGATAGGCACTTATTAGTTTAGCCATTGGCCAATTTAAGGTCCTTATTCATTAGTTAGGCCTCTGGCTGTGTTGCAGAGGCTTAGGGCCAAATAGTATATACCTGGCACTTTCATCCTGAATACCAAAAAAATAATAATTAAAATAGCAACATTTCAAGTAGGCCTCATTTGCAAATAAATTTCAGTTATTTTTCTTAGGACTTCTGTCAGCAGGTCCTATTCGAATGAATCACAACAATACTTCACTTTTGCTTTCATGTCGGGATACTTTTGAAAATGTATTTATATTCTTTCATTTATCTTCCACCTTTCTTCCATCAACTCAACAAGGTTATGAAAAGGGATGAGATGGAATTCTGTACTTATAATTTGGGAATTCTGTATTTACAATTTGGGAATAAAAGCTAACTAAAGTAGTCGAGGGGACGTGGGTGGCGCTGTGGGTTAAACCACAGAGCCTTGGGCCTGCCGATTGATCAGCGGTTCGAATCCCCGTGACGGGATGAGCTCCTGTTGCTCGGTCCCAGCTCCTGCCAACTTAGCAGTTCGAAAGCACGTCAAAGTGCAAGTAGATAAATAGGTACCGCTCTGGCAGGAAGGTAAATGGTGTTTCCATGTGCTGCTCTGGTCAGGGCCGGCTCTAGGGGTAGGCTGGGTGGCGCGGGCTGCCAGGGCGCTGAGCCGGCAGGGGGGTGGCGCGCTGCGCCCGCCCATTAGGGCGGGGGCACTGGAGCGATCTCCACACCACGGCGCCAGGGCGCCCGACATGCTTGAGACAGCCCTGGCTCTGGTTCACCAGAAGCGGCTTTGTCATGCTGGCCACATGACATGGAAGCTGTACGCCGGCTCCCTTGGCCAATAACGCGAGATGAGCGCCGCAACCCCAGAGTCAGTCACGACTGGACCTAATGGTCAGGGGTCCCTTTACCTTTAAAGCAGTAGAAGTCATTCAGAAGAGAGCTGGGACAAATGGTATAGCATGCATTTATAAACTTCTCAGTATATTGCAAAACACTAGCATTCATATCCAGATTGAAAACCTAGTGTAAACAAACTCAGCCCTTAATAATTGTTCATGATTTTGGGCCAGTCACTGTCTCTCAGCCTACCCCCAGGGTTATTGCAAGCATAAAATCAGAAAGGGGAGGACCACAGACACCAGCTTGAACTTCTTGTAGAGATTGTGGGATATAACTGTAACCAATAAATATTTTCAAAACATTGAATTTTGATAAGCTGCTTTTTAGGGCTAGGACCTAATGAAAAAAATGACTGCTCCCAAACAGTTCTGGGAACTGCAGTTTGTTAAGATTTCTGAAAATTGTAGCTCTGTGGGGCAAACTACACTTCCCAGGGCTACAGTATTTGCAGGAAGCCAGGTGCTTTCAGCGCTTGGTGTATGCACAGCCTTCTCTGCTAGGCTTTTGATTTATTTTAATTACTACCTGCTCTATTTTGAGCACTTGGTGTTTAAATCTTCTCTTTTGTCATCCTTTGGTATTTTGATGAAGTGTATCTGATGAAGTGTGCATGCACACGAAAGCTCATACCAAAATTAAAACTTAGTTGGTCTTTAAGGTGCTACTGAAGGAATTTTTTTATTATGGTATTTTGAAGTTCTGAATCACCTGGGACAGGGAATTAAAAACAATACATAAACCAACAGAAGTGAAATGGGTAGCACAGTGCTGCCTAAGTAAGGTGGTAGCACATTTTGAAAGGTCAGTTCTTCTGACTCTGCTTGGCTTGGTGTATAGCTGTTGTGGTTTTAACACACACACACACACCTGCTCAGCCCAACGCATTAAAGAAGTCTTGCTGCACCATTCAGAGACCGGATAATTCTCCTCAGGGTGCCTCCTGAAGCAAAATCACTTCCTCACCCTGCTGCCTGGCAGGGACAGACCCACACAGGAGCCATGTGCTGAGGCAGTTAAAAGGTAAAGGTACCCCTGACCGTTAGATCCAGTCGTGTCCGACTCTGGGGTTGCGGTGCTCATCTCGCTCTATAGGCCGAGGGAGCCGGCCTTTGTCCGCAGACAGCTTCCAGGTCATGTGGGCAGCATGACTAAGCCGCTTCTGGCGACCCAGAGCAGCGCACGGAAATGCCGTTTACCTTCCCGCCAGAGCGGTACCTATTTATCTACTTGCACTTTGACGTGCTTTCGAACTGCTAGGTGGGCAGGAGAAGGGACCGGGCAATGGGAGCTCACCCCATCGCGGGGATTCAAACCGCCGACCTTCTGATCAGCACGCCCTAGGCTCTGTGGTTTACACCACAGCGCCACCCACACTGAGGCAGTTATGAATGCAGAATACTTTAACCTGAGGAGGCTAACAAAGAGGATCTTTGACTCAATGCTGCATTGTCATGTACAGAGAGGATTGTGAGAATGGGAATTGCTCTTGACACCAAATAGTATTCAAGGTTGCAGTGTAGCTCACCTTATTCTTTCTCCGTTTTCAGCAGCATGTTTTCCTACTAACTAGGCCCTGGTTTTATCATCAGGGGGTTGATACAGATTGTATGGTGCTTTCACTCAGCGACTAATCCAGTCCTGACCACTATGGCCCATGTTCTCTGTGGCAAGCACATAAAGTGGATGAGTTTTCTTACCATAGGCCAACAACAAACCCACTATAGTAAAAAATATTTCCCCCACCCTTTTTGTGGCTGGCCTATGTTCTTGTTTAGTAGTAAATGACTGAAAATGTTTTCATCTGCTTCTAACAAGGCATAATTAAGCGACAACAGAAGAGACTACTGGGAGGTAATTTTGTCTCCTTCCTGCTTCAGGAAACCTTTTTAAACTTGATATGCTCAAGCCTAAAGATAAGATAAGCAAATGAAAAGGCAACTAGACAGGGTAGCCAGATTACAAGGTGCACTCTGAAAGCACTAAACAGTATCTGTTTTGATCCTTTAAGTAGTAGTTTACATCTCCTTAAGAGAGATTTGACTCAGATGCTAATTACAGCCGGATGCATTGTTTTCCTTTCCCTACACCTGCTTTTGACTTTTAAAGTTGCGGAGCGACACTGCAGGTTTATACATGCTTCTGATGATACAGAATCCTTTTGTTTAGTGCAGCACTGTTACCAAACATGGCCTCCTGCAAATTTGCAGGAAAGTGTCTAATCGAGACACACCATGGTTTTGCTGTTGCTTAAACCCCTATGAAGGACTGGGGGATAGGCCATAGCTGAGTGGCAAAGTATGTGTTTTTCACCTCAGGTTCAGTCTCTTATTATAAGGTTTTTTTAGGTAGCAAGACTGAAAGAGATTCTAGAGAGTCACCGTACCATCAGGATAGACCAGGGGTGGAAAAGCTTTTTTTGCCTGAGGGCCATCACACGTAGTATAGAAATTATATGGCAGGTGGCCTAACCTCTTGCACTGGGAAGACACACTTGTCGGCTGGCTGTTGAAGCATCCAACCTGGATGACAGCCCTAGCATTCCAAGAAGCAAGTAGCTGGTTACACACTACACTCACTCTGCATTGGAGCCACTTGATACTAATAGTGGAACCTTGGTTCTCGAACGCAATCCGTTCCAGAAGTCTGTTTGACTTTGGAAACGTTCGAAAACCAAGGCACGGCTTCCAATTGGCACAGTCGCCCCGGAAACAATAGCCGACAGCCGCATTGGACATTCGGGTTCTG
The DNA here is from genome assembly GCF_965207765.1 of Zootoca vivipara. Lineage (NCBI taxonomy): Eukaryota > Metazoa > Chordata > Lepidosauria > Squamata > Lacertidae > Zootoca > Zootoca vivipara. The sequence continues at coordinate 80,337,841 of NC_142584.1, read as the reverse complement.
AAAAACGTTTAAAAACGCTTACTTCCGGGTTTTTGGCGTTCAGGAGCCGAAATGTTCGAGTACCAAGGCATTCATTCAAGAACCAAGGTTCCAATGTAAAACTTGTGCTTCTGTTGCTAAGACAGTAGAGACACAATTGCCCCCAAAGCAAGACCAATATGTTTCACACGGCTACACTGTGCCCTGCATAGCTTGTTGCTCCTGCTTTATAAGAAGAGGACTGAATGGAGGCTGAGGAAGAGATAGTGTGACTATGTACGCATTCCTCTTGCTTGCCAATGTAGAAACCACTGACTCCTGTTTGGCTTCCGGAATGTAGTGGGTAAGAGTTCCACTCCTTGCTCTGTCCACCACTGACATATGGCTACGAAAGATTACATTTGAGGGAATGTGGCTCTCAGCCTAGGAAAGTTTCTCCTTCTCTGCTTTGTAACCATACACCTATTAGCATACATCCCTTGGGGGGGGGATTCTTACAGAGGACTGCTGAGTAATAAATAATAATTGTATCTCATTGGGATTCCTCTACATGTTTTGTGAGCACAATTAGTATTCATTTGTAACCTAATACTGCCAGAAGTTTGAGTTCCCCTGTTTTATTCATTTTATTTTATTTATTGCATTTATATCCCACCTTTTTCTCAGAGGAGCTGCTGGTGGTGTACATGGTTCTCGCCCTCTTCATTTAACCCCCCCCCCAACAACCCTGTGAGGTTGGTTAGGGAAGGCAGTGACTGGCCCAAGGTCACCCAGTGAGCTTGATAGCTGAGTGGGGTCTCTCAGGTCCTAGTCTGATGCTCTAACCACTACTCGCACCACATGGCTTTAGAAAATATGGAATGCTTTTAAAATTGGCATCCTGTTAAAATGGATAACAGTTTTCGTCTGAGCTGGTAAGAGTATCTGGCATCTGAAAGCAATGCTTGAACAGTAAAATCCCAACCCAGTAAATAGTCATAATTGGTCAGGTATTAGTGCTTTATAAACAGTGAATGTCTGATCAGCAGCTGATTTAATTTTTAACGTCAAATGGCTGGAAGCTGAAACGCAGGATCACTCAGAACAGTTCTCCAATACATTCCCACAGGATGAAAAGCCTCTTAAAGTGAAAAACAAACTTTTAGCCTGGAGTTTCTAACCCAAATTCATTTGTGTTGCAACTCTGTAGGAGGTAGGGAATGAATTTAATCCATTGATTGTACTGAGAGAATAGAAAACCGTGCTTGGTTTTCCTACTACAATTATAGAGGCCAAGAGTAGTGCTGAGGGGTGGTTTAAAGAAGCTGCCCAGGCAGGTTTTGCAAAAGCTTTGTGAAAGGAAGGAAATAGTCAACTGTAGTTAGATAATATAGCTACGGTATTATTTTCATTGTTCATTCTTGGGTATCAATTTTTAGTGGTAGTACAAGGTGTTCAAAGTGTTGGAACAAGGGTAGATATTCTGTGTAGGCCATAGCTGTCAAGTTTTCCCTTTTCTCGTGAGGAAGCCTATTCAGCATAAGGGAATTTCCCTTTAAAAAAGGGAGAACTTGACAGCTATAGTCTAGGCTGCAAATTCAGATGTCTGAAAAATGCAGTTTTCTTTACTGAAGATTCAAGTGCTGATGTGCCTCATTCTCAAATTATGCTAGCACAACATTATTTTAATCTCAGCTAAGCTTGTTCTATGCAAGCATTAGTTTATTTACCTAAAGAATAAGAGAGAGAGAGAGAGAGTAGAGCTAATTTTTCAGATGTTCTTGATTCTATGTGTACAACTAGCTATCACAGTTGTATGGATTTCATACTTTTACTTGGTTTCTTCCTGACTTCTGATCTGGACAGGTACTCTTAACAAAAGATCACTTGAAGCACAATGCTTTCCAATGGAGGCAGTTAACATTCAGCTAAAGTCATCAGAGATGGAAGAGCCAAATGAATTCATGTGTGAGCCGAGTCCAAGTTATCTTCAAATTCAAAGTAATTAGTGTACAACAAACTTTTCTCTTGTTTCTCTGCAGGCTTTATCGCCAATTGGAAAGAATCCCGGGTTACTTAATATCACCTTTAAGTATGACAGTAAGTTCTCCTTCCTGTTTCCTCTGGAAACACCTTTACTCATTTCATTTATTAATGTATTAAATTATTTTTAACAACATGTATTGAAGTAATGCATTTTTTAAAAAATCAACAGTGATAATAGAGTATTGTTGAATTAGCACATTTCATTTAGTTAATCTAATTATTTAGAGCGGAGTGGCTAATCTTCCAGGCATTGTTGAGCATCAGTTCCCCTCAGCCTTAGCCAACTTTGTCAATGATCTCATCATGGGAGCTATATTCCTGTAACATTTGGAGGGTCAGAGGTTAGATGCACCTAATGTAGGCCTGTTCACCAAGCTTGAAGTCCCAGAACAGGTAACAACATTAAAAAAACTGTGTATGCATAATATGTGTGTGTGTGTGTGTCTACCCAAAACTTCCCCAGCCATTCATTTCATGTCATTTATAACCCACCTTTATGCAAAACAAAGCATTCAAAGCAGTGTACAAACAGAATTTGTAATAACAAAGACGATTAAAATGATAAATCAATAAAAAGCGACCTCACCAGAAACAACACAAGAACAAATAAAAAAACAGTAAAATTCGGAGAGCTCTGGTAACTGAGGGGTGCCTGTTTGAATAAGAATTGTCTTAAGTTGCTCATCTAGAATGGAAAGAAACCTGCTGGATCTCACTAGGGATGGTGCTCTAAGTGCAGCGACACACTTGTTCACAGAGAAGAGAATTAAAGGACTTTAAGCTACTTACATGCTATGGCATGCTTATGCAAATAAGGCAGATAATACTGGTTTTTATTGGATCTTTGGTTGGGTTTTGGAAGAAAGGAAGTCCAAGGGAGTCATTCTTGCATATTCTCACTATTGTAGTTGCCGCATACAGGGTATTTCATAAAGACTACAGCCTTCATCACCACAAGGAAATAAGAGACTAGAGAGCCAGGCTACGATCCAACCACGTTTAACCCCATAAAACTGAATAATTTACAATGTTAATTCTCGCTGAATTGTGTTTCCTATTACATAAAATTATGTCATTAATGGTTTATTTCTAATGTGGACCATGGATACCATAGTTGGTATTCTTAAAAGCTATTTTCTGTCAAGTACAAAAGATTTATTTACCCAAAATCTGTTCTTTGTTCTTCCCAAAAGAAATCAAAAGTAATGGAATAAACTTGTCATTTTTTAGCATAAAGCCGTAGCAACAGGAATCCAAAAATGCAAAGCTAGCTATTAATTTGATCCAGATGTTGCAGGAAGCTCTTGCTCAAAACTTCCTATTAAAAGACAGATTTCTATTTTTGCTAATAGGAAGCTCTTGCTGTCCTTCATTTGAATTGTGCAACAGAATAGGAGCTTTCACTAATTTATAGTTATATCATGGTGGTGATCTCAGAGCAGTCATCTATAGAACAGAATTATGAGGCTTGATAGATAGCATAACTTTTTATAAAACAGTATATTGGCTAAGCTCATGAATGTGTCTTTGCGTAAGGCCTGGATTAAATGTATTTCACCCGATTGTTCTTTCTTTAGACTGTACTCCTTATTTGAGCTCACTGGGAAAGCATGTAATTGGTGATGTACAGAACATCACTATTAGCCAGTATGCATGCTCTGATCAAGTTGCTGTGACAATACTGTGGACAGCAAATCCCATTGGTAAGTAGAATAAAAAAGAAATTGTGCTCATGTGCCCTTTGTACAGTAGTAGCAAGTAGTTGATGACTTCTGTTCATGGACGCTCCAAGTAGAATAGTTATTGTCACCATCCGGTTCTTCCCAAATCTCCTGAAATTGTAGTTTAGTCATTTAGTCATGACCCCATGGACCAGAGCACGCCAGGCACTCCTGTCTTCTCCTGAAATTAATCTCCCTAAAATTTGGGCTAGAAACTTGAGAGAAATTTTTTTTAGGAAAAGAGCTGCAGGCAGTCCAAATAAGCTAAACTAAGCACTCTAGCATGAAGGACACTTATTTACAATGTTTAAAATGGTACTCTCGCCATTTTTTAAAAAATGGCAAGTTCTGTACAATTGCTAAATCTTGTAAGAAGTCCTTTGAAAATCATTTTCAGCCCAGATTAGGTTTGAATGGTTGGGAACATGTTTAACCTCTCCCATTAAAATCACTGGGTCTTAAAGGTGCAGAATTTGATTCATCTCCCTCTAGGATAGATTGTTTGTGCCTCTCCCGCTTTCCATTTACAATTGTGATTTGAGACATGCTTAATTGGAATAGATTTCAGTGAATTCTTGTACCTATCTAATGATCGCTAAGATTTGCGTGCCACTTCTCTGGATGATACCTTGAATCTGTAATTCCTAGAATAAAGTATAAACAGCCTTTATAAATAAAATTCAGTGCAGAGATACACCTTACAGAACAAGTGTGTCTTTCAGTGTGTGTTTAAATCTGTTAGCCTTTCAAAAGGGCTGAGGTCATGAACTGATTATAGAAATGTACTTTGCTTGAAGAATTAATAAATATATTTGTGGAAATAGAAAAAATGTCTGAAGCTTGATAACACGCAGCTTACCGCTGATGAATTTTGAATTGAAAACAATGAGCAGTTAGAGAGCAGGAATGTGGAAGTGATACTCAATGCTTCCAAGAGTGCAGAGTTACTGAATTGGTAATCTGCAGCTGCATGTTTGGCTGCATCCAATCTCCATGGGATACAAAGCTTGGTGCTTTCTCTTGTAATGATCAGAGGTTAATCCTTCTGAAAGCATCAAGAGAGAACTGTAGTTGAAGGATCTCAGGTAACAGGGAGCCTGTTAACTCTTCTCTTTCATGGTCTAGATGTTAGCACAAACACTGCTTTTGTTCCTCTAAATATTAAGAACACGGTGGGTGGCTCATTTGTATTTCCCATTGCAAGATCATTTAGAGCCATGAAATAAGGTATTCATGCAATATTTGTGTGTGTGTGTGTGTGTGTGTGTGTGTGTGTGTGTGTGTGTGTGTGTTTAGAAACCCGCATTCAAACACAACAAATATCCAGAGTTAAACTATGGTAATCCAGTTTTGGTTTAAGTACTTTTGAACTATGGGAGTGTCCCCCAGTCTTTATAATCACACACAGTTATCAGGCGCTGTGCTAAGATTCTCTTTTCACCTCAGCCTCTTACTCAGAATCTGTTATGTTGTAGAATGCAAACTTAGTTACAGGTAGGTAGCCGTGTTGGTCTGAGTCGAAGCAAAATAAAAAAATTCCTTCAGTAGCACCTTAAAGACTAACTAAGTTTTTATTTTGGTATGAGCTTTCGTGTGCATGCACACGAAAGCTCATACCAAAATAAAAACTTAGTTGGTCTTTAAGGTGCTACTGAAGGAATTTTTTTATATTGCAAACTTAGTCTTTCTTCTGAAGCGTGTGTGATTTACAAGATTCTTTGTAGGCCAGTTATGCAAAGCACCTTCTCTTAAAAACAAAAACAAAAAGCCCGCCCCTGTTTCTGAGCCTGGTACCCATTTTTAACATGATCCTCATCCAAACCAAATTTCATGTACTTACAGTTGACATTTTCAGTTGTTTTCAGAATTGTAGTTAGCTACTTTGAACACTTCTGAACTTCGGTACTGTAGGTGTTTTGGACTTTCTTCCTATCTCCAAGCTTGAGGCCTGGGGCTCTTTAAAGTTGAATTGTACATTGAAGGCACTGTTTACTGTTCATGAGAGGTACTCTCAAGTGCTTCTCAGCACATGCTCAGGGACACAGGCCTGGCATCCAAATGCCTCGGGCTGTGTGCCAAGGTCAGACAACTTTTGTAGCCGCCTGCCTCTGAGCAAGATGTAAGTGCAGCTTGTGCTCATCATCTAGCAGATTTTTAAAAGTAAGATAGAGGGGCAACATGTGCTATTATGTGCTGCACCTGCTACATTAAAAAAAGAATATGGTTATTTGCATGTTGGCACCAGGCATTTTAATATCACAGAGCCTCTTGCAGCTCAGTGCTCTGGGAACCACTGTAGTGTGGCTTTTTCACATGATGCACCATTAATAGTACAAAGGTGGGTTTTTTTGGGGGGGGGAGGTCACATGGGAGGAACCAGCTGATTAATATATATTCATCATATATAAAACACACATACACATCCAGCCTTTAAATATGTATCTGATTTTTGTTTAAATGTATGCAGGTATTGAATTTCTGAAGGGATTTCGAGTAGTCCTTGAAGAGTTAAAATCGGAGGGAAGACAATGTCAACAGTTGGTCTTAAAAGACCCAAAGCAGCTGAATTCAAGTTATAAATGGACTGTAAGTAGTGTATTTTAAGGAAATAGTATTTTAAAGAAAGTGTTGAATACTTCAGGCAAAAAAAACTAGAACTATTATTTTATGAGAAGCCTATTTGAAGTTAGTGGAGCTTCTTGGCACACGTGACCTTGATTATTAGTACACATTTTCCCTGTTTTTATCAGAGCAGAGCATACTACTCTTTGAAAATTCTCCTGCTTACCTCTTTGCAGCAAGGAAATAATTGTATGAAGTGCCAGAAGGAGGAAACTTTGCGGGGTGTGTGTGCTTCTGATCAGAATATTATGGGACAAGCCAAGAGACTTCTAGCTTGTGTTTATACCAAGAACCAGCACTTTATGAGAGAGAGGCTTTTACAAACTCCTGACTCCCACCAGTCCTAGTTTCTGCAAAATCATGAACCTGCCTGTGCCCTCCTTAAGGGAGTAGTTAATTAAGTCATTCAAAAAATAATAATAAGGGGTCTAGTCCCCTTTTGGTTCACATGTGCTTCAAGCTCTTGCAAAGAGGAAAGATGGCAAATAAACATACTTGCACTCAAGTATGCAGCAAGCTTTAAAATACGTTACTGACTGGCTTTAATTTCTACCTTCTCTTTCTCTCTCCCCCGACCATTTGCAGGGAGTGGAGTCGCAGTCTTTTCTCAATCTGAAATTTGAAACTGACTACTTTGTGAAGGTTGTCCCTTTCCCATCCATTAAGAACGAAAGCAACTACCACCCCTTTTTCTTCAGAACTCGGCGTAAGTACATTGGCAATTGCTGCTTTCTGCTTTTAAAGGTATCTGTGTCTTGCGTCTTAAGGAAAGCAGGTAGCAACTTGAAACGCCGAAGTTTCCACTTCCAGCTAAAATCTACTACCGTACAAATAAATTTGGAGGCCTTGGAAATAAAGATGGGAATGAGAATCACAGTCAACAATACAGGAAGTGTTAAGAAATGTTTTGATACATTAATAATAAGTTCATTTAATGGCATTCAGATTGCTCTGGCCCTCCCTCCATCTCCCCGTGATTGCTTTTAGGAAGGTAAAATAGCATTATAAGGTTGTGCCTCTGCTTGTCACCTATCAGGATATGATTCAAATGACAATTACAGCCATCCTACGAGTAACCTGATTGTCTGAATCTTTTTTTTCAAAGCTTAATGCTATAATTGCTTGATGCTACAATCAAGCAATTGTTAAGAGGCCTGGGGTTCTGTTTTTCCTCTTCTTCCCTTATTGGGGGTCACATGACCTGCTGGTGTAAAGGAGGTCCTGCTTTTTATATGATGCCCAGCAAATTTATGGGGAACTACTATATTTGTGTAAGCTATTTTTTGGAATCCTTGACCTGCCTTATTCCAAGGACTCCAGGCAGGTAACAGATAATGATTCTTTGACATTCTGAAACCTGTGATATAATATATGATATAACCCAACATGAACTCATCAAGGATGAAAGGAAGGATGTATGCTTATTTGTAAAACCTGAGTTTTAAAGAATCCATTGTTTTTTTTCCTTGCTAGCTTGTGAATTGCTACTGCAGCCAGAAAACTTAGCCTGCAAACCTTGTAAGTGGAAATATTTGCTCAACATTCCTTGAATGAGGATTGTATAATTAATAGTTTTCCTAAAATAGTAATTAATGTTTAAATATCTCTTCCTTGATAGTCTGGAAGCCAAGGAATCTGAACGTTACCCAGCAAGGCTTTAATATGCATGTGTCATTTGACCATGCACCGCATAATTTTGGATTCAGATATTATTATCTGCACTACAAACTTAAAAACGAAGGACACTTCAAACAGAAGACTTGCAAACAGGTTGGCTGAGCATGATTTATAGCATGGTTCACAATGCTCTGTACATGAAACTGTTAAGCATAAAATTCCTGTAGGGACAAGTTTTTGAAAGAGATTCTTTGGACAGTTTCCTTTTTGAGCAGAACAAATAAAAATCTTCCGTACTGGTTGACAGGGATAAATATGTCACATGGTTTCTCTGTTTGTTCTAGCATTCCAACAGACCAAACAAAATTTTATTGCATGAAACAGGGTCCAATGTGTTGGGGCTCATCTATGTTAAAATGTATCGCACAAGTTGATTGGTTGTAGTTTAGTGGTGCCCAATGCTTTTTAGCAAATAAATTTGACTAACTGATAGTTAAGTGTGGCGGACCTATGCTGGCGGACCTAATTTGGGCACAGTTCCTAAATACAGTTGTACCTTGGAAGTCGTACGGAATCCGTTCCGGAAGTCCATTCGACTTCCAAAATGTTCGGAAACCAAAGTGCGCCTTCTGATTTGTTTCAGGAAGCTCCTGCAGCCAATCGGAAGCCGCAGAACCTCGCCGGATGTTCGGCTTCCAAAAATAGTTCGCAAACCGGAACAGTCACTTCCGGGTTTGCAACGTTCGGGAGCCAAAACATTCGAGAACTAAGCTGTTCGAAAACCAAGGTACAACTGTATAGGAGTTAACACTGGCTGAAGAGCAGTAAGATTCAGCAGAAGCTCCACTATGCTGATGAAATGAAAAACATGCTGCATCTCAACAGGCACACAGAATCTATGCACCCAACACACTGGTGGAGTGGATGAAAGAGGGCAGAGTTATGGGCACCTATTTCAATAGCAAAACAGCTTGCCTGTCCTAGATCTGGTGCCATACTTCTCTCTAAATTGACTGGCCTGTGTGGATTGGCTCCCTCTGTTTGTGGACATCATTTGGCAGCAGCAGCAGCATTGGCTCTGATTAGGGAAGAGTGCTAGAATTTCCAGGAACTGTGTTAATGCACCTGTCATTTCACCCCTCTGTTTTCCAAATTGCATGCCCCCCCCCCCCCGGACTGTGTTCTGGATATAGCAGACCTGCTGCCAGTGTATCTCTGATTGTGGTGTAATGTGACAGCGGGGTTGCTGTCCTCATCAGTGAACTTAAAGTGAACTTTCTGGGATGAGGTTCATTGATTATTACAGCTGAGTGGAGAATATGCTACGTTGCTCACAGGAATTTCTAACTAGGAAAACCCATTGGGAACACACTCACCAAAGTTTTGAACGCAATGGTTTTTTCAATAGGATAGATTTAATTGACTTCTCCATTGAAATCAATGGTTTTTGAAAGTGCTCAATATTGTGTGGATCATTCCCGCTGTGGAAAACTTGGATCCCTTTTAATCATTCTGTGCCACAACAATGGGATCTTAGCAGTTATTTCTATTCACATTGCATTGATCCACATAGAACAGGATAATGCAGTATTTAGACTTTAGTATTGCAGCATGCAAAGTACTTGACACAGACATACACCACAGTGTTTTGATCATATATCAGTATGCATGCATGCTATCTTTTTGAGAGTGAAAGTTGAGTTTAAATTTTACAAGTGCTCCTGCATTTTGGGGGTGGGGGTAGGGAGTTTTGTTTTGTTTTGTTTTGGGTTTGTTTTTGTTTTTTTGGAACCTGGGAACAGTAAGCAATATATCTGGGCTAAGGGTCATTTAAAGTTGTACATCTTTCTATTGAATGCTAATGTAAGGTTTTCACCAAAGGCCACAAGAACTGCAATTCTAATTTCCTTGGGTTAAATACTGATTGCTTTCAATCATATGTATTTGTCTTTGGAATCTGCTCCCTTGCGCAGTCTGATACACTTGGCTCTGAACCAGCTGAGCCAGTCTGTGAGTGCAGCAGAGCTCTCATTTGACTCTGGGAAGGAACAGAGCCCTGTGTTCACTATTGGATTTTAGGTCATGGGCTCTGGCTCTGATTTCTTAATGTGAGACATTAAGTGGTTGGGAAAACCCAGCCAGATGGGTGGGGTAAAAACAATAAATATTCATTCACTCATTCATTCATTTGACCAATGACTCCAAAGTCCTTGGGCTTAATAACATTGTTCTGTGTTTGCCTTCATTTGTACTGGATGAATTTCAGATGCAGTATGAATTTCCAAACTGACAACTTTTTAATGGGAGTGCACCTTCTGCTTAGCATTCAAATGCATACAAATGACTTACAAGAAAAAAATATTTCATTTCTCCGTAGGAAAAAAATACAGATGTCACAAGCTGTATTCTTCAGAATGTCTCACCAGGAGATTATATAATAGAGGTAATGCAATTATTTGTAGTCTGAGAAGTTGGGGCTGACAGAAATTGTTCTCCTTGCAAAATTAAAGGTGTCAGCATTCTGCATCTCCTTTGAAGTTGGGAATGTAGTTAGGCAATGCTACATCATTACATTACTGCCATGGTGAAAAGGTTGCCTATTTGTAAACAAAAAATAGGGGTGCTAGCTTGAAATCAAGCTATCTTGGTAACTCTTGATCCAAATAAGAGTTTTAAACCTTGATTCTTATCTTATTAACACTAACATTGTTTGCGGGTTAGAAAGACTCTTCAACATGTTTGAAGTTTTTTATTTTTTCCCCAAACATGTCTAATTAATTTTATAGCTCTAATTCGTGTGTTGTTGTTGTTGTTGTTGTTGTTGTTGTTGTTGTTGTTGTTGTTTAAAGCCAGACTGGTTCATTCATGTTTTCAGTGTGTGGTTGCTCTTTGTTTACCGGATGCCTCACGGTTGATTCTGTGAAATCAATTTTATTAAAATGCATTGTGTTTGAGGCAATACTAAGGTTCTGTATGTGATGCTAAAGGACTCATTCACACAGGCAAGTCATCACTTTTATTCATCAAATGAATAAAAAGTGTACACAGTTCTTATTTTACCAGTAACATCACTTTTTTCTTAAATCAAGGGTACTTAGCAGTGATTTGTCATATCTCTAAAAATAGATATTGTTATAAAGCATTTAAAATTTCTTTCTCCTCCCTCCCTTTTTTAAAAAGCTGGTTGACGATACCAATACAACAAGGAAAACAATGCATTATGCATTAAAACCAGGTATGATATATTTCTACTTGAAAGAGATGTTAATTTGCCCTTTCCATCTGAATAATAATTCTTAATCTCCAGTTAACTCCCAGTTAAGGTTAAAAGTTATGGGCCAGCTCTACACTGACCCTTTGCTCTGAAAGCTCTTACAGCTGTGGTCTTTCTCCATAGATCACTTGAAAATTGCTGAGGTAGACCACTTAATGATTATTCCGCCTGTTGCAGCAGTTGTAATGTGCTGTGCTTAAATGCTATATGTTTAATTTTATTGTACAGTGGCAATCCTACTTACGAATGACTCTACTTACAAATTTTTCTACTTATGAAGAGAAAAAAATAGTAAAAAATGGTGGCGCGCTTACAAAATTTTCGACATCCGAACGGCCTCACTGCCCTGCGCTCGCCGCCGGATCGAGCCCTCGCCGGGATCGGCCTCTTGCTGCTGCCGCTGTGAGACCAGCCTTCTGCCAGTCTTGCGGGATTGGGGCCTCGCTGCTGCTGCTGCAGCAAGGCCAGCCTTCTGCTGGATCTTCCGCTGGATCGGGGCCTTGCCACCGCTGCAACTCCCATCACTCCCGCCACCCTCCCAGCGGGGTGATGGGAGTTGCAGTCCTGGCGACGTCGGAGGCCGAGCCAGGGCACCCGCGGCCGGCCGTGTGGGACTTGGGCTCGGGCGGACACGGTGCAGGCGGCGGCAATGTGGAGCCTCTCCCAACGGGGCCAGCAGTACCGGGCGGGCGCCTAGGCTGGAGCGACGGCGAGGGGTGGAGGGCGTTTCCTCCGCATGGTGGCTCCGGCTGCGCTCCGAGCGGAGAAGCCAAGGACACGAGAGGTGGCCTTGCAGCAGCAGCAGCAGCGAGGGCCCGATCCAGTGGCGGTGAGCGCAGGGCAGCGACGGAGGTGAGGCTCCGGAATGAATTAATCCGTTCCCAATGCATTCGTATGGGAAACCGTGTTTCGACTTGCAAATGTTTCTACATACGAATGTGCATCCGGAACGGATTAAATTTGTAAGTAGAGGTTCCACTGTAATTGCTTCTTTTTATTTCTTATATTGTGTTTTTGCTGCTTCCTTTATTTCTTATAGTGTATTTAGAATTTGAATTCCATAGAATTCAGATTGTGTTTTTCACAGACATGCCTCAGACCACCTGAATGAAGCTTGTGGTGGTCTGCAGACCACGGTTTGGGAACCCCCTGCATTACATCACAAGAAGAGGGCAGAGGCCCTTCCTCTCTCATCAGTGCTCTACCCTGTGTACAGTGGTACCTTGACTTACGAAGACGATCCGTTCCGTGGCCGTCTTCGTAAGTCGAGGTTTTCGGATGTCAAAGTGTGCGGCCGGCACATGCGCGAAGCGCAATTTCACACTTCTGCGCATGCGCCGACCGCACACTCTGCGCAGGTGCAGAACACGCATGTGGCGAAAAGACTTCCGGGGTTGTCGACTTCGGAAGTCGAAACCTTCGGCTGTCAAGGTATGACTGTAATGGATTATCCACACAATGTTAAATAGTGCAAAGCGTGTTTGAGGTTGGGTTGTTCTACAAGGTGGAGCTTGTACAGCAATAACAACCATTATGATGCCCTCCAGAAGTTGCTGAACTCCAGTTCCCATCAGCCATAGGCAAGTAATTGGGATGATGGGAGTTGTAATGCAGTCTAATCTAACAACATCCGGAGGGCACCCTGTTGGCTGCCACTGGTGTAGGAACTGTGTGCTAGTTTCCCTGGATTGATGGTGAATTTTATAATTGTGATAATGGATATGGAAAGATATAGGGTGGAGGAATTTTTGCAATAGCGCCCCCCCATACCAATTACATAGAGATGGGAGAGTAGCCCTCTATTTCTGATGCATGCACTACAGTGGACTTAATAGAAACAAACAACACACTGCAAATATATGATTTAATATAGCAGTATTGCAAAAAAGCGCCATTTATTTAATGTAGGCTTGCCAGCAATGACAGTAGGAAGATGAGATCGTTAAGAATATCACAATTTGAGAAGCGCTAATTTAGTGGTTTTCCTCTACTTTTCAAAGTGCACTCCCCGTGGGCCGGGCCGATAAGAGCAATAGCCATTACAGTTCCATTGGTTGTCGTCTCTGCATTTGCAACACTTTTCACAGTGATGTGCCGCAAAAAGCAGCAAGGTATGTATTTTTCCCACAGGATGAACTATATGAGGGAAATGTCTATAGCAGTGCTAACATTGGAAGGAAACATATTTGTTTCTAAAGCTGGATTCTGTTGTTGGAAGTGCTCTGTAGATGGAGCATATGACTCTTAATTTCAGGGTTTGAGCCCCAAAGTGGGTGAAAGATTCTTACAGGGGGTTGAACTTCCCTGACCCTTACGGATATAGGGCAGTATACAAATTTAATAAATATAATAAATAAATTAGATGCCCCTCTTGGTCCCTTCCAACTCTGCAAGTCTGTGATTCTCCTTCAACCCTGTTTTGCTGCTGGTATCTCCAGCCTAACTGTAACCCTACATTGAGATTAACTTACTCTTGCTCAGCAAATTCTATAGCCTTATCTTTGGGTGGTGAGATTTCCATTCAGCAAGGGGTGACACTGCTGTGACCTTTACCCAGAGGTGCACCTTACCTCCTGCAACTCCTCCAGTCAATCTTAGCAGTACTTGTAGTTTAGAATGTAGCTCCTGGGTCATGTGGTCCCTTTAGGGTCGCCATATCTTGAAGAGCAAAAAAGAGGATAGCCCAAGCCACTGCCAGCCTGAGCCAGGGAAAGGGGCACAAGCGGCTGCCGCCATTCCCGCGTGCCTCTTTCACCGGCTCAGGCTGGCAGCAGCCGCAGCATGCAGAGAGCATCCTGAGCCCAAGCCAAAGAAATAAATCCCCAAACTCGAACATTTCATTTAAAATGTAAAAATTCCCCCTAGGTGGGCATGTTGGCCCCCCAAAATAGGACTTGTCCGGGATTTCCCAGACATATGCCTAGGTCCCTTGGCCTCAGCAATGCCTGAAGTTTGTCTAGGCTTGGTCCAGGGGTCGGCAAGGTTTACCTTGCCTGGGCCGGTTCACTTCTGCGGAGATCTCTCCGTGGGCCGGATTGTGAGTGCACGTGATTTCCGGCGTCTGCACAGACGCGATTTCCGGCACCTGTGCATGAGCAGACGCGATTTCCAGAGCCGCGAAAGCGAGTCCCCGCACCATGGTGCACCGGTTTAGCGTAGCATGTGGGGACTTGGCGAGTGGGTGGCTCGGTGTGGGGGTTAAACAACCCCCATGGGCCGCTTGTGGCCCATGGGCCTTAGGTTGTCGACCCCTGGCTTAGTCCCTGGGTTGGAGGCTGTGAAAAGCTAGGGTTGCACCATCATCAGAGCCCTTCCACAGGTTGTGTCCAGAATTAAATTGCTTGCATTGCTAGAGTTAAAATTATTGCACTTTGCTGCTTGACACACTGGTGGTACTTTTCTAATGTTTAGGATGAGACTCTGCATCTGCGCTATATGGGCTACAGGGCTAGTTCATGGCATCTTGGTGCCTGAGGTGGGACAGCAAATGCCTTTAAAAAACACCCTGAAAGCTGTCTCACGGTGTCTAATAACAGGGCCAGCCCTGATCAACTGTAGCATGTAGAGGATGACAGTAATCTGCACCTGTAGAGAGCTGTTTGTGCATGTCTGTTAGACCCAAATGTTTCCATTAGCAGCTCTCCAGAGGCATAGTCAGTGAGCATTCGTTTAACAGGCAAGCAGTAAGAACTTCCAACTATGTTAGATGGCTGAAGAGGATTTGGTTTTAAGGTGTCTGTAGTTGAAAGGGGAAATGGAATATTTTGGGAAATTAAGACAAATGTATCAACTGCTAAAGTTCCAAGCTGAAGCAGGAAAAAAATGGCAGCACCTCCTGTATGTATGTAGCTAGTAAAAATCCTTTACTTTTTGTTTCAATTTAGAAAATATCTATTCCCATTTAGATGAGGAGAGTTCAGAATCTTCAACCTACTCTGCCGCCCTCCACGTGGAAAGGCCACGACCTCGTCCCAAAGTGTTCATCTGCTATTCCAATAAAGATTGTCAGAAGCACATTAATGTCATCCAGTGCTTTGCCTATTTCCTTCAGGACTTCTGTGGTTGTGAGGTAAACTCTTTGTAGCTGCTGCCAGTGCTTTGCACTTACTTGTGTGGGCCGGTACAAGTTATGCAAATAGCATGAGCCTCATAATGGCTGGTTCTAGAAGTTGCCTAGCCATGAAATGAGTATTGGCGGACCATGCAAATTAAAAAAAAAGAAAAAATATATTGATAAAATGTTGGTTCCATAAAGCCCTGGAATCCTAATCCTATCTCTTAATACACTATTGGTTCAGGCAATCTTCATTGTAAGGGTTGGACTAGATCAGGGGTTGGCAAACCAAGGCCCGCGGGCTGAATGCAGCCTGCCGGGCTCTTTAAATCTGGCCTGCGAACCTTGTGGACCCTGCCGCCTGCTCGGTCAGTCCCCATGCTAAACTGGCGTAGCACGGAGGGCTCGCCGTGCGGGACTGACTTCTGCGACACGACACGGCTTCTGATGGGCGACAGGAAGCTCCTGCAGCCAATCAGAAGCCGCTGACGCCTCTGGGTGGGCGGCGGCGATACCACCAGTTCCTCCCACTCAGCTGCTTCCTCCCGCTCAGCTGCCTCAGTGGGAGGGAAAGGGCGGAGCCCAGAGGTGGCCAAGCGGGAGGAGCTGAGTGGGAGAAAGCAGCAGCGGTGTGGAGGCTGCCTCCGTCACCCAGCCCAGTGACATAGGCTCTGCTCCCTGCCAGGACAGAGGACACCACTGACGCTGCTGAAGACAAGGTGGCGGTGTGAGTGGCGGCAGCGGCAGGTCCTTTTGGGGGGGGGTGCTTTCGGGAGAGGGCGAGTCCGGCCCCCCACAAGGTCTCAGAGACAGAGGACCGGCCCCTTCCTGAAAAAGTTTGCTGACCCCTGGACTAGATTACCCTTAGGCTCTTTTCCAACCCCATAATTCTATGGGTTTTTCCTCTCTTTTGATATTCAAAAATATGTACTTTAAATAGCTAGATTTGGCAAAAAGTGAGGGGGTGGAATTAGCCTGCAGGAGTCGTTTAGAGTTGTCTTTGTTCAGTGTTAATCCTGTCTCTGTGAGGTTTAAATTAATTGGTGTTTGTATGAATTTAAATGCTGATTTATTATTTGCATAGAGATTTATACAGCATGTCTGACCTCTAGTGGTCAAATCTTTGTAAAAGTCATTGCCTGTATTCTGCTTTAGTTTCTTTTCAGGAGGGATGGCTGTAATGGTTTTTTTTTTATTGTACCCAGCTAAATCATACCCAGAGTAGACCCACTGAAATCAATTTCCATTTATTTAACTAGTCTACTCTGGGTATGACGGTTGGATACAAACCATATTTTTAGAAAGGGTACCATTTTTTAAAAAAAGGTACAAAATAATGCTCAAGTGCCTTAGCCTCATCCATCAGCTCTTGTGTGCATGAAAATTTCACATCAATATTGGGGACAGTTCAACACAAATGCCTTTGACATATGCACTTACTGTCATGGAGCTCCAAGTGTGTATTACAGTGGCTTCTGTAATTAAGCTGCTGCTTTTTGTGCAACTAAACGTCTGTATTCTTGGGTGGGGGTTATAATGTAGGATTGAGGCATATAAACCAACCTTGCAATTTACAGTTCATGCACCATAAGCTGCATTGTGCATGCAGTGTACATTCACACACACACACACACACACACACCTATTATCTTGAAATTATTACCTTTCAAAAATAATAATCTCCAAGTATCAACTTCTTAGACAAACCTATAATGCAGGGATGGAGAACCTGCAGCCCTCCATATGTCATTGGACTAAACTCCCATCAGCCCTGCCCAGCATGGCCAACAGTCAGAGATGATGGAAGTTGTAGTCCAGCAGCATCTTGAGATCCACAAGTTCCCCATCCCTACTTATGAAGGCCCGTGCATAAAGCCACATACAAGTTACTGAGCATAACTATTACATATTTAGTAAATGCCAGTCCATTAGATGATGGTTTTAATAATATCTTTTCTAGGTTTATTTAGACTTATGGGAAGATCTGAGGATTTGTAAAGAAGGGCAAAAAGAGTGGCTTCATCGAAAAATCAACGAGTCCCAGTATATTATCATTGTGTGTTCCAAAGGAATGAAATACTTTGTGGAGAAAAAGAACGTGAAGCATAAGGGACCCAAGGAGAAGGATGCTGCGAAGGGAGAACTGTTTCTGGTCGCTGTAGCTATAATAGCAGAGAAGCTGCGCCATGCAAAACAGAACTCGTGTGACCTCTGCAAGTTCATTGCTGTCTACTTTGATTACTCCTGTGAGGGTGATGTTCCTGGTATTCTGGATTTAACTACAAAGTACAAACTCATGGATAACCTGCCTCAGCTTTACTCCCATTTACAGTCCAGAGATCTTAGCCTTCATGATTCAGAATTGTATCCTGTACACATCAGCAAAAGAAATTATTTCAGGAGCAAATCTGGGCGGTCTCTTTATGTGGCCATTTGCAACATGCACCAGTATATTGACCAGGAGCCAGACTGGTTTGAAAAGCAGTTTGTTCCCTTCCGCCCACCTCCTTTACATTTCCAAGAGCCAGTGATGGAAAAATTCGACTCTGGATTGGTGCTAAATGACTTAGTCGGTAAACAAGTGGCTGATGGGGATTTCTTCCTGAAAGCAGATGCAAATATTGTTCTACCTTCGAATTCAGACTCTCATTGTGTGATGCAACATTTTAATCTTGGCGAGGACAGAGACTCTCAGGACATTCAAAATAGTAGCTGCATTCTTCAGCCATTGCTACATGTCGTAAAGGCTGCCAATCTCCCAGATATGCCCCGGGACTCTGGGATTTATGATTCTTCTGTTCCTTCATCTGAATTATCACTCCCTTTAATGGAAGGACTCATAGCAGACCAAATTGAAACCTGTTCCATTGCAGAGAGCGTCTCCTCTTCATCAGGACTGGGTAAGATGGAACAGAGAGTGAACTACACTGAAGTTACAGTCTAGACATTTATATAACTGGACATTTGAGCAGAATAACTCTCCCTCTTGATCTGCTGTTCAACAATACAGCACCAAATTTTAGTTGTGAGCAACGAGGAATTAGCAGGATAGTTCAGTTGGTTAGGGCATGGTGCTAACAACACCATGCATTGGGACAACACCTGTAAGGGACAGCTGTATATTCCTGCATTGCAGGGGTTGGACTAAAGCAGGCACCCCCAAACTTTGGCCCTCCAGATGTTTTGGACTAGAATTCCCATCATCCCTGACCACTGGTCCTGTTAGCTAGGGATCATGGGAGTTGTAGGCCAAAACACCTGGAGGGCCGCAGTTTGGGGATGCCTGGACTAGATGATTATCAGGGTCCCTTCCAACTTGCATGATTCTATAAGGTAATTAGTAGGAAAACATATCAGCAAGTAGCAGGAGGTTTTGGGATGCTAGAGACCGAAAATAAGCTATTAGGATCCTTCCCACGGGGCAGTTGGTAGATCACAGGAAAGAAGGAGCAGGGAAAGTCTACTTGGAGCAAACTCCAAAATGGTCTTTTCCTGCCTCCCTTTCTTTTCCTGGAATTGTTTTGGGACTCAGAGCTTGTTTGCATGCTTTCTACGTGTTATATTATATGAAGTTTAAACTAATTTGATAACTAGACATTTCCCCTTGTAGGAGAAGAAGAACCTCCATTGCTTGCTGCCACCAAATCCTTAGTGCCGGGAATATGTAAAGCAGAACTTCACTGCCATATCCACACAGAAGAACTTCAGCCGATAGCACCTTTATAATACACTGCAAGATTGTTACGCATTGCCACTTTATCATCGACAGCCTCTGTGTATGCATTAATCTCTGCGTTATCACAGCCACTTGACTTACTTGAAGGAAAAGACACTTTCCTGGCAGATTATCTCTTGCTCCCCAGGAGAGTTTATGGCCAGTATATTTTTATACATACTTCTTTTTTTAAATAAAATAAAATAAAATATTTTCTGCTTTGATACTGTAACAGCTAACATTTTTTTAATTAAAAAAAGTTCTTCCTAGAACTGGACTCATGATCAAGTTAGATATACAAAAAAATATGTCTACTTTCTGAAATATATATTTTGAAGTACAAAATGAGTTGCCAGTAATGTCTGTCACTCTGATAATTCAGTGCATTATGTTATATATGCTCCTGGCTCTTAAATACTAAAGTACTTTCTACAAGTGTGCAGCAGGAATTGGGGGATGGAAGGGCAGAATTCAGTGTTAAAATGCCAAAGACTAGTTCTATAAAGGATAGACTTTATTTAAAAAAAGAAATCTCTCATTTTCCCCCCCGTTCATGTTTATCTGCCCCATTGTATTTTGGTAGAAAATTAAAACCTGTCACATTTTTTGTGTCTTATGTTAACCTGTGGACATATTTATATTAATCTTTATTTTGCCATTTCTGTTTGAGAATAGTTTACATTTAAACTCAATTATGTTTACTAGTTCTCTTCAGACTTTCATTTTAGGATTAATTATTTGTTGTTTAGGAAAAATTGAATCTCTGCAAATGTTCTTAGTTGAACCTGTAAACACTAAAATGCTATGTATAGTCCAGTAAAACCATTAGGCTTTGAGGAAGGGGGAACTATAAGCAATTGTTATAAAGCTGAACCTTTGCTTAATACGACCACAAAGTGTCCTTATCATCATACCAAAAAGCCCAGAAAATCTCAATGAAGTTATGACCTCCATTTTACACTGGTGCCATGGATTTGTTACATATATAATTGTTCATGCATTATTTCCCCCATTTGTTTGGTATTTTTAAAAGACGCAAATGTATTAAGCATATACATGTTTTTAAACAGGTTGTATGTGCAGCAGCAGCACAACAACAAAAAATACAAGTGCATAACAGTCAAATGTATGGAAAAATCTGGATGTATGTGCAAATTTAATATTCAGAGTCTTTGGAATCATTAAGCAAAGTCCATTGAGAGACAGCTTTTGCAAATTGTATTAAATGTATTGATCACAATTGCCCTAAAACTGTTTTAGTCTAAGGTGGGTTAGTGTTTAATTGCAATAACTACACCAAATTTAGTAAGCAACTCTGTTGATGTTCTTCTGAAATGAAAACTTTATTGAATGGTTTAAACATGAGAGGATATTTTGCTGAAGAATCACTGCCGTAAATAATGGTATTTCTGCCCAAGGTAACTATGCTAAAAAACAACAACTTTGCACTGCCTGCCATGGTTGATATTCTCATAGCTGCCAAGTTTTCCCTTTTCTCGCAAGGAAGCCTATTCAGCATAAGGGAAAATCCCTTTAAAAAAGGGATAACTTGGCAGCTATGGATATTCTATTGCCTGCTCCTTTCTATTTGTGTGCTAACCAGCTGGAAAGTTAGCCTGTGTATCCTGATTACTTGAAAGTTCATACAGCAGTTGCCCCATAATACTTTTTGTTCCACAGCAATCAAGGCACTTCTGTCTGGCAGCTTTTTCTTAATTTCAAAGTAAAATGTGTTTAGTGATTTTTTTTTTAATTTAAAGACAAGTGGCAAACTTGGCAAACTAGGATAGCAAAACACATAATAAACTAGATGGTGCAGCAGCTAGAACATTGGGTGCCTGCAAACAGATACAAAAAGGGTGCTTTATTCTTGACAATTAGTGTTGCCTCTGCACATGCTGTTCCTCTCCGAACACTCCCCCACCTGTCCCGTCCCCCCCGTTGGCTCCAAGATCAGACACAAACTCTACTTGGAGAGAGGGGAGTGTGAATTGGGGAGAGGGTTCAGAAAATGCCATATCTAGTTAAGTAGGGAACTCCCCCATCCCCATGTTGTTAGACTACAACAACCCCAGCTAGGATGGCCAATTATCAGGGATGAATGGAATTGTAGTTCAGTAACAAGTTACTCACACTTGCCCTATAGTAATTATTTGAATTCTTCAGATTTTCAATTTAGTCACAGATTTGGCAGTATGTCAAGTTTTCAGACACTTGAAGGATAAATATTTTCAGTTTGATGTGGTTGGCTTGTGTATTTTCAGGTGACAAAAAAATTTTATGTGCTTGTAAGCCCAACAGAGCAAGACGTAAATGCCTAT
This sequence comes from Zootoca vivipara, assembly GCF_965207765.1. Taxonomy (NCBI): domain Eukaryota; kingdom Metazoa; phylum Chordata; class Lepidosauria; order Squamata; family Lacertidae; genus Zootoca; species Zootoca vivipara. The sequence goes on along the minus strand of NC_142584.1, from coordinate 80,316,513 downwards.
GCATTGCATATAACTGCTTTGATCTTTCTCCAGACTTCAGAGTTCTCTTCTGCTGTTTTGTTTGTTCTAAATCATTTTTTCCAAGCCAGCAATGTGAAAAAGGTGATATCGCAGCCAGCTTGCCATTCCTCTTTTGTACAGTTCTTTTATTCTGACACAGGTTAGTGATAACAACCACCAATTATTTCCCCATAACCCAAAGTAGATAACTTTTTACCCTAGGGACAACGAACAGCCATAAAAATAGGTAGAGCATCTACAATGGTGCCTCGCAAGACGAATTTAATTCGTTCTGTGAGTCAATTCGTTTTGCGAAAAATTCATCTTGCGAATCCCATAGGAATGCATTGATTTTTTAAAATATTTTTTTGCCCATAGGAACGCATTAATTGAATTTCAATGCATTCCTATGGGAAACTGTGATTCGCTAGATGAATTTTTCACAAAACGAATTCGTCTTGCGAGGCAACCTCCGATCGCAAAACCCATTCGTCTAGCGAAAAATTCGTCTAGCAGGGCATTCGTCTAGCGAGGTACCACTGTATATGGTGGAAAAGAAATTGCAACAGGGGTACTATAGATAATCAGTGAACTCTTCCTACAAGTTCTTATGTCAAGGCATGATACTTTTTTTTTCTTATAGTACTTTTAGGGGGTGGGTGCTTCACTCTTTTGCAGCCAATTACTTTTCCATTGTAACACCCACCCAGCCTTTTTCTCTCTCCCATGGAGCCTTGAGATCAGTGTTTGTGGAGGGAAGCATGGGGTGGGGGATTTAATGACTCTCTTCTCCAAGCTTCTCTTTTCCAAAATAAAATCTCTCCCAACAACTGCTTTTGTGCATTTTATGCATCAGCGGCCAGAAAACCAGCCCTTGCGTTAGACAGTTGTCCGGATTGGAAATGGGTCTCATCAATAGGCAAATCATCCCACTCCCTCATGCTGTATGATAGGAGGTTGTTTGCCTTTTGCCATGCGAAGTAAACAAAAACTAAATAGCAACTTATTTTAGGTATCATATTTCAAACAATGAAAGAAAATGAAGTTTTTGGACTATTTTTAAGGAAAATTGCCAAAAACGACGATGCAGACATGGCTTGCGATATGTCCGGATTTCACTGGACAGTTTTGAGATTTCTGCCTGGACACTGCTTCCGGCTCCAGTATTCCGGATATGTCCGGGAAATTCCGGATGTATGGCAACCCTAATTTATGTAATGCGCAGAGTCCATTTTGGAAAAAGTTGTTCTGCTGGTATAAAGGATGCAATGGCCCCCAAATTATTTCCCTTAATAGTTGAACAAAAAGAGCATTGCTGGTAAGCTTGAATAATTGGGTTTTTCATGCCTTGGAATAGCTTCAGCTTCTTTAAGATTAAAAATTATTGAACCCAACGTATGTATGTAACCTCTTCAAAAGTAGTAAGCGCTGCTTCGTTGACTGCTAATATGCAGGGGCATAAATCTAGTAGGAATCTGGTGCTATTCTAACAGGGAAAGCACAGGAGGTCAAATTGCCTGCAGGCTTCATAGGAAGTCTTCCTTCGTTCTATGCTAGTTGCATACTAGACATAACTTCAGTGCAAAATGGTGGATGGCTCTTTTCTTTTTTGGTTGGTGGGTGTCAGAGCAGTTATTCACAGGTAGCAAAGAGGAAGCTCAGGGGCAAAGCAAATCAGTTCAAGGAGTTGTTATCTTCCCATCCTCTTTATCCATATGTTTTGGCTTTCCCATGGGAAGAAGCTTCTCTGACTTTAGTGGGATGTACTTTTGCTTGTTGATTCTTCTGAGCAAGTCGTTCCACTCTGGCTAACTTCTCACTTACTAAATTGGTTGTGGGTTTTTTTTAAAAAAACACACACACAATCCCAGCAAGCAAAAGACAGTCCATCAAAAGCCCAATATTATTTCCCCAAGAGATGAAGTTTTCCTACAAAATATTTATCCATGCCAGGGGTCAGCAAACTTTTTCAGCAGGGGGCCGGTCCACTGTCCCTCAGACCTTGGGGCGGGGAGGGCGGACTATATTTCGAAAAAAATATGAACGAATTCCTATGCTCCACAAATAACCCAGAGATGCATTTTGAATAAAAGCACACATTCTACTCATGTAAAAACACCAGGCAGGCCCCACAAATAACTCAGAGATGCATTTTAAATAAAAGGACACATTCTACTCATGTAAAAACACACTGATTGCCGGACCATCCGTGCGCCGGATTGAAAAGACGAGGCCCCCGGGCCTTAATTCGGGGACCCCTGACCCATGCCTTCAGTTGAGTTTTGCCTTTTTACTCGTATTATACATCTTAAAATTGAAATTGTACCCAAGGAAATTTAACTGGTGAACTTTTGACAAAGAACAAATTTACTTGGAATTAATCTTGTGCAAAGTTCATTAAAACTTGTGGCCCTTTGTAAATTCTGCTAATTCCAATGAGACTTGCACTAGAGGAACTCGTGGTGGATTATGCCAAAAGTTGACTACTCAGCCCAGAAAACAAAAGAGCTGGTCCACCCCACACACTAAACCATGGCTTATCACAATGTGTGTGAACTAGAATGAACCCATGTGAGCTTCAAGCTTGCACATAGACACCCTTTGGCGTTGTTGGAAGGAGGAATTTTGAAGCTTTGACTCCTGCTTTTAGTTTGGCATGTTCTCAGGACCAACAGACTATGGTTAACATTAACCTATGGTTATTTTAAAACAGGCCTTCAGAAGCAGCAGTTTGGAGTTGGCTTTTAAGTACTGTACAGTCGTACCTCGGCTCACGAATGCCTTGGGAGTTGAATGTTTTGGCTCCCGAATGATTGAAACCCGGAAGTGAGTGTTCTGGTTTTCAGACATTCTTTTGGAAGCCGAACATTCTTTTCGGAGCTTCCTGCAGCCAATCAGAAACTGCGCTTTGGTTTCCGAACATTTTGGAAGTCAGACTTCCGGAACGGATTCTGTTCAACTTCCGAGATACGACTGTACAGGTATAGCAGAGTTAATGTTAACTACAGTTTGTTGGTCCAGACAATATAACAAACCATAGCTAACTAAAAGCAGCACTTTCAAACTTCTCGTAGCGCTCTGAGACAAGAACATAGGAGTTAGGAGTGCACAAGTCCAAGGCTAGCTCATGGTTGTGCAGATATGACCATTGGGTATGAGTCAGTTAGGCACTTTTAACTTCAAGAGTAGCATGTTAAACATGTGCTTTAATGTTTACACTGAAATCAGTGGGAACTTAAATGTGTTTAACTTTTGTTTGGTTTGTGCTACTTGTGCATTCGAGACTTAAATATATAATAGAGAATCTTACATAATTCTGTTATCCCACTCCAACCCAGTAAGGTTTGCAACAAAAACTCTTTTATGCCAAAAATGTTAATGTACATTTTAGGGAATAGGTTACTTTTTTGTTGTGTTGTTGCTACAGACTGAAGTTTGTAAAATGGTAACATAATCCCTTGTGTGTTCTGGGTTTTGTTTTTAGATTACACAAATGCAGAGTTACAATAATTGTTAATGTTTATAATTCTTATTTTGTGTGTAAATTGAAAACTGCAAGATGTATCTACATGTGTCAACACTTCAGTAAATGTAGCAGTTTTCATGTTTATGTACATGAATGAATATAAGCTCTTGACGGTAGCTGATATTTGGATAAATTTAGTTTTTATGTTGCCATATTTTAGAGATTAACACCAGAATAAAATGTCATAAAGTTCATCCTGCGTTTCTTGCGTTTTTATATTAGATTTTATATGCATGTGTATTTTTTAATTATTTGATCTTTTTTTAAGCATTACAACAGTGTTTATGTTGCATACTGTTGTATCTCCTTGATATGACATAAATAAAACACATTCTGTTTATAAACATTATTTCCTTGGCACTTGTGCAAATGAAACTTGTGCAAGTAAAACGGGAGAATGCTCTCTTTAGTCATGCTAATAATTACTAAGATGAGCCCAATTCAAGCTTTGTTCCAAGTGGGTGACAAAACATACTGCAGCAAACAAGTTGATAAGTCATTTTTCATAATTTATTTATTTTTTTACATTTCTGTCCAACTTTTCTCCCACTATGAAATCCAAGGTGATATGGTATACATGTGCTTTGCAGGCAGTCATCCTTCCAGGCACTGACCAGATCCAGATCTGCTTAGCTTCAGCAAGGTAGTGACTTCATGAGCTTTCAGACTATATACCCTGGGACCTTGGCAAAACTTCACTTAGTAGACTATTTATGACTTGTAATATGTCTGCTTACTGGCACACTGCAGACATGTGTGTTTTAATGCACAATTAAAGGTGCTGGGTTTTGACATGCAGAGCCCATACACCAAGCCAAAACTGAACAACCAGTGGCAGACGTGGTCTCGGGAACCTGGCTTCTGCTGAACAGAGAGGCAAAGCAAATAGCACGTTCTTCAAGTGGAGAAGCCTGTCTGATGGTTTGCCTGCACCTCAGCTGAGAAAAATCAACTAGAAGGAGGGGGGTGACAAGTAACAACTACCCGTGTTTCCCCTTTTTTAAGACACCGTCTTATAACATTTTTTCCTCAAAAAAAAACACACGGTGGCTTATTTTCAGGGGGTGTCTTTTTTTTTTTTTTGAAAGTGCTGGTACAACTAGGTCCCACTGGCTCAGGACACTCGGTGCCCTCTTCCGCGCACATTTAAACACCACACTCTAGCCAACTGAGCTCTCCAGGTTTTACTGTCAACCAGGCTGGCAGCAGCTCTCCAGGATTTCAAACTTGGGGGTACCTGGGGGTTAAACCTGGGATCCTTCTGCATACAGAGCACAGGGTGCTCTGCCACTCTGTTATGGTCTTTTCCATTTTCTGCCTCTTCTATTTTTTTCCTTTCCCCTCCTACCCATCCTGAGTCAAGGGCTCTCCTTCCTTGGAGGCTTTTAAGCAGAGGCTGGATGGCCACCTGCCTCGGAGACAGATGTGCACACAGGGGGGGGGGACTTTGTGAGGGAGGCTGTGA